>NC_056448.1:3293915-3368915 GCF_018296145.1 Oncorhynchus tshawytscha
GCTGCTTCACAACTATATGAAACATGTTGTCAACCTTCTGAGAGGGAAGAGACACTGTCATGCTGCTTCACAACTATATGAAACATGTTGTCAACCTTCTGAGAGGGAAGAGACACTGTCATGCTGCTTCACAACTATATGAAACATGTTGTCAACCTTCTGAGAGGGAAGAGACACTGTCATGCTGCTTCACAACTATATGAAACATGTTGTCAACCTTCTGAGAGGGAAGAGACACTGTCATGCTGCTTCACAACTATATGAAACATGTTGTCAACCTTCTGAGAGGGAAGAGACACTGTCATGCTGCTTCACAACTATATGAAACATGTTGTCAACCTTCTGAGAGGGAAGAGACACTGTCATGCTGTATGAAACATGTTGTCAACCTTCTGAGAGGGAAGAGACACTGTCATGCTGCTTCACAACATGAAACATGTTGTCAACCTTCTGAGAGGGAAGAGACACTGTCATGCTGCTTCACAACTATATGAAACATGTTGTCAACCTTCTGAGAGGGAAGAGACACTGTCATGCTGCTTCACAACTATATGAAACATGTTGTCAACCTTCTGAGAGGGAAGAGACACTGTCATGCTGCTTCACAACTATATGAAACATGTTGTCAACCTTCAGACACTCATGCTGCTTCACAACTATATGAAACATGTTGTCAACCTTCTGAGAGGGAAGAGACACTGTCATGCTGCTTCACAACTATATGAAACATGTTGTCAACCTTCTGAGAGGGAAGAGACACTGTCATGCTGCTTCACAACTATATGAAACATGTTGTCAACCTTCAGACACTCATCTGATGAAACATGTTGTCAACCTTCTGAAGAGACACTGTCATGCTGCTTCACAACTATATGAAACATGTTGTCAACCTTCTGAGAGGAAGAGACACTGTCATGCTGCTTCACAACTATATGAAACATGTTGTCAACCTTCTGAGAGGGAAGAGACACTGTCATGCTGCTTCACAACTATATGAAACATGTTGTCAACCTTCTGAGAGGAAGAGACACTGTCATGCTGCTTCACAACTATATGAAACATGTTGTCAACCTTCTGAGAGGGAAGAGACACTGTCATGCTGCTTCACAACTATATGAAACATGTTGTCAACCTTCTGAGAGGGAAGAGACACTGTCATGCTGCTTCACAACTATATGAAACATGTTGTCAACCTTCTGAGAGGGAAGAGACACTGTCATGCTGCTTCACAACTATATGAAACATGTTGTCAACCTTCTGAGAGGGAAGAGACACTGTCATGCTGCTTCACAACTATATGAAACATGTTGTCAACCTTCTGAGAGGGAAGAGACACTGTCATGCTGCTTCACAACTATATGAAACATGTTGTCAACCTTCTGAGAGGGAAGAGACACTGTCATGCTGCTTCACAACTATATGAAACATGTTGTCAACCTTCTGAGAGGGAAGAGACACTGTCATGCTGCTTCACAACTATATGAAACATGTTGTCAACACTGTCATCTGCTTCACAACTATATGAAACATGTTGTCAACCTTCTGAGAGGGAAGAGACACTGTCATGCTGCTTCACAACTATATGAAACATGTTGTCAACCTTCTGAGAGGGAAGAGACACTGTCATGCTGCTTCACAACTATATGAAACATGTTGTCAACCTTCTGAGAGGGAAGAGACACTGTTGAAACATGTTGTCAACCTTCTGAGAGGGAAGAGACACTGTCATGCTGCTTCACAACTATATGAAACATGTTGTCAACCTTCTGAGAGGGAAGAGACACTGTCATGCTGCTTCACAACTATATGAAACATGTTGTCAACCTTCTGAGAGGGAAGAGACACTGTCATGCTGCTTCACAACTATATGAAACATGTTGTCAACCTTCTGAGAGGGAAGAGACACTGTCATGCTGCTTCACAACTATATGAAACATGTTGTCAACCTTCTGAGAGGGAAGGAAGAGACACTGTCATGTCTGCTTCACAACTATATGAAACATGTTGTCAACCTTCAACACTGTCATCTGAGAAACATGTTGGAAGAGACACTGTCATGCTGCTTCACAACTATATGAAACATGTTGTCAACCTTCTGAGAGGGAAGAGACACTGTCATGCTGCTTCACAACTATATGAAACATGTTGTCAACCTTCTGAGAGGGAAGAGACACTGTCATGCTGCTTCACAACTATATGAAACATGTTGTCAACCTTCTGAGAGGGAAGAGACACTGTCATGCTGCTTCACAACTATATGAAACATGTTGTCAACCTTCTGAGAGGGAAGAGACTGTCATGCTGCTTCACAACTATATGAAACATGTTGTCAACCTTCTCATGTCATGCTGCTTCACAACTATATGAAACATGTTGTCAACCTTCTGAGAGGGAAGAGACACTGTCATGCTGCTTCACAACTATATGAAACATGTTGTCAACCTTCTGAGAGGGAAGAGACACTGTCATGCTGCTTCACAACTATATGAAACATGTTGTCAACCTTCTGAGAGGGAAGAGACACTGTCATGCTGCTTCACAACTATATGAAACATGTTGTCAACCTTCTGAGAGGGAAGAGACACTGTCATGCTGCTTCACAACTATATGAAACATGTTGTCAACCTTCTGAGAGGGAAGAGACACTGTCATGCTGCTTCACAACTATATGAAACATGTTGTCAACCTTCTGAGAGGGAAGAGACACTGTCATGCTGCTTCACAACTATATGAAACATGTTGTCAACCTTCTGAGAGGGAAGAGACACTGTCATGCTGCTTCACAACTATATGAAACATGTTGTCAACCTTCTGAGAGGGAAGAGACACTGTCATGCTGCTTCACAACTATATGAAACATGTTGTCAACCTTCTGAGAGGGAAGAGACACTGTCATGCTGCTTCACAACTATATGAAACATGTTGTCAACCTTCTGAGAGGGAAGAGACACTGTCATGCTGCTTCACAACTATATGAAACATGATATCATACAGAACATTAGTAGACAAGGACAGAACTACATCAATAAAAAAATTAAAAATAAGGCACACATCAATACATATAAACAAACTATCTGGGTCAAATAAGGGGGAGGTGCCTTGAGGTGTTGCTTTATCTGGGTTTTTTAAACAAGGTTTGGTGTTCGTTTGAGCAATATGAGATGGAACAGAGTTCCATGCAAAAAATGCCTCTTTATAATACTGTACGCTTCCTTGAAATTGTTCTGGATTTGGGGACTGTGAAAAGACCCCTGGTGGCATGTCTGGTGGGGTAAATGTGTGTGTCAGAGCTGTGTGTAAGTTGACTATGCAAACGATGGGATTTTCAACACATTAATGTTCCTTATAAAAAATAAGAAGTGATGCAGTCAGTCTTTCCTCAACTCTTAGCCAAGAGAGACTGGCATGCATAGTGTTTATATCAGCCCTTTGATAACAACGAAGAGCAAGGCGTGCCGCTCTGTTCTGGGCCAGCTGCAGCTTAACAGGTCTTTCCTTGCAGCACTGGACCACACGACTGGGCAATAATTAAGATTAGACAAAACTAGAGCCTGCAGGACATGCTTTTTGGAGACAGCCCTCTCCCCATCTTTACAACTATTGAATCTACACGTTTCGTACAGTATACAGCAGATAGTTATCTTGAACGGATAATCTTATAAGGAGTCTAGAGAAGATAAAGCACTTCCTGCCTGTATAGAATGGTCCCAGAGAACTTCACACACTGTCACCACACATACCTCACCACATCCCACAGTGTGACTGTTGTAGGTGCAGTGTTATATTATGAAGTCACCATGTGAGATGTGTCTTTGCTAGTAAACTTCATGTTGAGTAACTAAGAAAATAAAGACACAACCACAGTCTACAAAATTAGAAAGGGATTTGTGAAAGAAAATCCAATGTTGCTCCAGTTTACAAAATGTTTTTTAAAAAATGGCTAGGGCGGGCCCTAATTCATAGGTGCCTTTTCACTCAGACAAGTTATATTCAAATGGGCTTAACATGTGATATTAAAAGGGGCTTGTTCATGTTGGTGTCATTCTCTCCAAATAAAAGCGTAGTCCTGTATTTGTATGCTACTCCTTGAAATGTCAGCACCCTCGTTGTCTCTGCCGTATTGAGCAGGCTGTTACTAGTTACCACAGCCACAAAGTCAAAGCTATGGCTAAACCTCGCCTATTTCCAAAACGTTTCTTCTAAAAAATCTGATGTTAAACCTAACCTTAACCACACTGCTATCCTTGTGCCTAACCACAACCTTATGTTAAGACCAAAAAGCTTTTTTCCCCCCATACATTTTTATGATATCCATTTTTACTTTGTGGCTTCGATAACTAGTGTCAACCGACCCGAGCGCCCGGTTCTGAACTTCAACAACGGTGAGAGGTCTGCTGAAGTTAAAACTGCACGGGGAACGAAGAGGCGCCCGCTTTCATCACCTAGTTTTTTCTCATTCTTGGAACGATGGAGTTGAATCCAAAGAGGACTGTTTTGACGTTGCTTTTGATCCAATGTAAGTACTTTTGCACTTCTATGGATTTAGATTAAGATTAGAAAACGTTATTTTGCTAAACGTGTCAAGTGCCAGAGATATTCCAGTGCAATACAGGCTACTGATGCAATTGTATCAACGCTATGATTACGCTAGTTGGCTCTCTATGGAAAGTATATACACGTTTCTAAAGGCTCCCCTGAGATACCTGGGCACAAGATAACGTTGCTTCAATCTCTCAGTGACATTCCTTTGAAAACATGTCAGTGCAGATGAGGCTGGAGGGGTACCAAAATATTTAAGATATTATGAATATCGGGAATAGAAGACTGCATTTGGAGTGCGGTGTATTGTGATTTTAGGACTAGTTATCCCTTAGAAAGAGAGTGTTTTCTGCAGTTGAACGTCAAGAGTGTTGGGAAAGCAGCACTATTGCAGGTTAGATCAGGCTCTATTGCATTTCCATTTGTTCTCAGGTGAGAGCTGGGTTGGCAACCCGGTGAGATATTCTGTTGCCTGAAGCTATGAAAATGATTGTCAGCCAGGCATGCTCATACACTACATCACCAAGAGTATGTGGACATCTGCTCGTCGAACATGTCGTTCCAAAATCATGTGTTAATATGGAGTTGGTCCCCCCTTTTGCCGCTATAACAGCCTCCACTCTTCTGGGAAGGCTTTCCACTAGATGTTGGAACAATGCTGCGGAGACTTGCTTCCATTCAGCCACGAGCATTAATGAGGTCGGGCACTGATGTTGGAGCTTAGGCCTGGTGCGCAGTTGGTGTTCCAATTCATCCCAAAGGTGTTCGATGGGGTGAGGTCAGGGCTCTGTGCAGACCAGTCAAGTTCTTACACACAAATCTCGACAAACCATTTCTGTATGGACCTCGCTTTGTGCCCGAGGCCACTGTCATGCTGAAACAGGAAAGGGCCTTCCCCAAACTGTTGCTATGGAACTAAGGGACCTAAGGGACCTAGCCTGAACCATGAAAATCAGCACCAGACCATTATTCATCCTCCACCAATTTTTACAGTTGGTACTACGCATTGGGGCAGGTAGCGTTCTCCTGGCATCCACCAAACCCAGATTCTTCCGTCGGACTGCCAGATTATGAAGCGGGATTCATCACGCCAGAGAAAGCGTTTCCACTGCTCCAGAGTCCAATGGCGGTGAGCTTTACACCACTCCAGCCGACACTTGGCATTGTGCATGGTGATCTTAGGCTTGTGTGTGGCTGCTCGGCCATGGAAATCAATTTCATGAAGCTCCCGACAAACAGTTATTGTGCAGCCGTTGCTTCCAGAGGCAGTTTGGAACTCGATAATGAGTGTTGCATCCAATGACAGATGATTTTTACGCACTATGCCCTTCAGCACTCTGTGGTCCCATTCTGTGGTCCCATTCTGTGAGCTTGTATGGCCTACCACTTTGCGCCTGAGCTGTTGTTGCTCCTAGATGTTTCCACTTCACAATAACAGCACTTACAGTTGACCGGGGCAGCTCTAGCAGGGCAGAAATTTGACGAACTGACTTGTTGGAAGGTGGCATCCTATGACGGTGCCACGTTGAAAGTCACTTAGCTCTTCAAGAAGGCCATTCTACAGCCAATATTTTGTCTTTGGAGATTGCATGGCTGTGCGCTCGATTTTATATACCTGTCAACAAGGGGTGTGGCTCAAATAGCTGAATCCACTCATTTGAAGGGGCGTCCACATACTTTTGTATATACAGTGTATCCTCATGATGAAGTTTACAATGAGCTGTGCGAAGGAGGAGGACACACCTACTTCTCTGGCAGAGGTTTGTAGAGGTGTGTAAGGTGGGCGTGCTGCGACAACATTCTGAAAGCCACCGACTTCATTCTTTCGACTCTTGCCCGAAGAGTTTCAAAGCGTAGTTAAAATGACACAGTTAGGCAACTGTATATTAATGTATGGCATGGTTCCTCCCTGTTTTCCCTGAGAGAGATGCCGACTGCAGTTCTCACCCGCCTAAACAAGCCAGGTTCGCTATCATGCCATGCAGCTGTTTGAAATGTTAGAGATGGTGAAAAGGACAGCATAGATTGGTTCAGGGACTACAGATTTGACTGACCACCTGACATGACCAGCACGATCTCTAGTTTTATCTGGTCTTGATTAGAGGTCGACCGATTATGATTTCTCAACGCCGACACCCATACCGATTATTGGAGGACCAAACAAAGCCAATACCGATTCATCGGCCAATTTTTATATATCTTTGTAATAATGACAGTTACAACAATACTGAATGAACAATGAACCCTTTTATTTGAACTTAATATAATACATAAAATCTATTTAGTCTCATAAATAATTAAACATGTTCAATTTGGGGTTAAATAATGCAAAAACACAGTGTTGGAGGAGAAAATAAAAGTGCAATATGTGCCATGTAAAAAAGCTAACGTTTAAGTTCCTTGCTCAGAACATGAGAACATATGAAAGCTGGTGGTTCAATATTCCCAGTTCTTCAATATTCCCAGTTTTTATTTATTTATTTATCTGTTATTTTACCAGGTAAGTTGACTGAGAACACATTCTCATTTGCAGCAACGACCTGGGGAATAGTTACAGGGGAGAGGAGGGGGATGAATGAACCAATTGTAAACTCAGTTAAGAAGTTTTAGGTTGTAGTTATTATAGGAATTGTGACGCGTTGACTGTTTCTCTCTATACCATTTATATTTCATATACCTTTGACTATTGGATGTTCTTATGGGCACTTTAGTATTGCCAGCCTAATCTCAGGAGTGGATAGGCTTGAAGTCCTAAACAGCGCTGTGAATCAAATATTGCTAAGAGCTGCTCGCAAATGCAGTGGAGTGCTGTTTGAATGAATGCTTACAGGCCTGCTGCTGCCTACCACCGCTCAGTCAGACTGCTCTATCAAATATCAAATCATAGACTTAATTATAATAAACACACAGAAATACGAGCCTTTGGTTATTAATATGGTCAAATCTGGAAACTATCATTTTGAAAACAAAAGTTTATTCTTTCAGTGAAATACGGAACCGTTCCGTATTTTGTCGATCGGGTGGCATCCCTAAGTTTAAATATTGCTGTTACTTTGCACAACCTTCAATGTTATGTCATAATAAGGTAAAATTCTGGCAAATTAATTACGGTCTTTGTTAGGAAGAAACACAGTTTGCAACGAGCCAGGAGGCCCAAACTGTTGCATATACCTTGACTCTGCTTGCACTGAATGCAAGAGAAGTGACACAACTTCCCTAGTTAATATTGGCTGCTAACATGCATTTATTTTGACTAAATATGCAGGTTTAAAAGAATATACTTCTGTATTGATTTTAAGAAAGGCATTGATGTTTATGGTTAGGTACATTTGTGCAACAAATGTACTTTTTTTGTGAATGCGCTTTTGTTAAATCATCATCTGTTTGGCGAAGTTGAATTAGGCTGTGATTCGATGATAAATTAACAGGCACCGCATTGATTATATGCAACGCAGGACAAGCTAGTTAACCTAGTAATATCATCAACCATGTGTAGTTAACTAGTGATTATGTGAAGATAATATCATCAACCATGTGTAGTTAACTAGTGATTATGTGAAGATTGATTGTTTTTTATAATATAAGTTTAATGATGGCTAGCAACTTACCGTGGCTCCTTGCAGCCACAGGGTCCTTTTGACGCTGCACTCGCGTAACAGGTGGTCAGCCTGCCGTTTCCTCATGGGTTACAATGTAATCGGACATAATTGGCGTCCAAAAATGCAGATTACCGATGGTTATGAAAACTTGAAATCGTCCGTTTCAAGTTATGAAAACTTGAAACCATGCCGATTAATGGGTCGACCTCTATTCTTGATTATTGTCCAGTCATATGGTCAAGTGCTCCAAAGAAAATCCAAGCTGCAGCTGGCCCAGAACTGAGCGGCACGTCTAGCTCTTCAATGTAATCAAAGGGCTAAAATCAATACTATGCATGCCAGTCTCTCTTGGCTACGAGTTGAGGAGAGACTGACTGCGTCACCTCTTGCTTTTATAAGAAACATCAATGTGTTGAAATTCCAAATAGTTTGCATAGTCAACTTACACACAGCACTGACAGACACACTTACCCCACCAGACATGCCACCAGGGGTCTTTTCACAGTTCCCCAGGTCCAGAACAATCTCAAGGAAACGTACAGTATTATACAGAGCCATGAGTGCATAGGACCCCCTTCCATCTCATAGCGCAAGTGAACAGCAAACCTGGTTTCAAAAAACAGATAAAGCAACACTTCACGGCACAACGCCTCTCCCCTATGTGACCTACTGGTTGTGTGTATGTACTGACATGTGACCTACTTGTTGTGTGTATGTACTGACATGTGACCTATTTGTTGTGTGTATGTACTGACATGTGACCTACTGGTTGTGTGTATGTACTGACATGTGACCTACTTGTTGTGTGTATGTACTGACATGTGACCTACTGGTTGTGTGTATGTACTGACATGTGACCTACTTGTTGTGTGTATGTACTGACATGTGACCTACTTGTTGTGTGTATGTACTGACATGTGACCTACTTGTTGTGTGTATGTACTGACATGTGACCTATTTGTTGTGTGTATGTACTGACATGTGACCTACTGGTTGTGTGTATGTACTGACATGTGACCTACTGGTTGTGTGTATGTACTGACATGTGACCTACTTGTTGTGTGTATGTACTGACCATGTGACCTACTTGTTTGTGTGTACTGACATTTACTGACATGTGACCTACTTGTTGTGTGTATGTACTGACATGTGACCTACTTGTTGTGTGTATGTACTGACATGTGACCTACTGGTTGTGTGTATGTACTGACATGTGACCTACTTGTTGTGTGTATGTACTGACATGTGACCTACTTGTTGTGTGTATGTACTGACATGTGACCTACTTGTTGTGTGTATGTACTGACATGTGACCTACTTGTTGTGTGTATGTACTGACATGTGACCTACTTGTTGTGTGTATGTACTGACATGTGACCTACTTGTTGTGTGTATGTACTGACATGTATGTGTAACGAATAGATGCACACACATACTGCATGATCATATTTTTCAATGTATGCAAATTGTAAAGTATTTTGTATATAATGTCTTTCTCGTTATATGTCGAACCCCAGTAAGACTAGCTGTTGCCATTGGCGTCGGTTAATGGGGATCCTAATAAATTGAATCAAATCAAATAAACTCCCAATAGACATGGATTCACCAGAGCCCTCCGCTACCCAGCCACTGTCCAATGAGGTGCTCAGTCAGTCACAGAGCAGGGATCTAAAGTGGGTTATCTAGCTTGCTGCACACAATGCACCCAGCCGGCTGGAACCACATTGGGACTGAATCAGCAAGGTTTACCCAGGGCCAGTGGGGACTCTCTGTATCTCTATCTCTCTCTGTATCTCTCTCTGTATCTCTCTTTGTATCTCTCTTTGTATCTCTCTTTCTCTCTCTCTCTTTCTCTCTCTCTCTCTCTCTCTCTCTCTCTCTCTCTCTCTCTCTCTCTCTCTCTCTCTCTCTCTCTCTCTGTGTTGGTCTCGGTCTCATGTACAGTACCAGTCAAAAGTGTGGACACACCTCTCATTCCTCTCTCTCTCTCATTCTCTCTGTGTTACATTCAGGTCGGTCTGTGTACATTCACATGTACAGTACCAGTCAAAAGTGTGGACACACCTACTCATTCCAGAGTTTCTCTTTACTTCTACAATGTTCTACATTCAGCCTTCTACAATGTTCTACATTCAGCCTTCTACAATGTTCTACATGCAGCCTTCTACAATGTTCTACATTCAGCCTTCTACAATGTTCTACATTCAGCCTTCTACAATGTTCTACATTGTAGAATAACAGCGAAGACATCGGCACAATGAAATAACACAGAAATCGTGTAGTAGCCAAGAAACATCCATCAGTGTGACCACAACTCACGTGTGTGACTAATGAGGTGATCGTCACCTGCTCACATCCTGTTCTAAGATGTCTGCCCCGCCACTTGTCTAGCAGGTGGAATCATCTCAAGTCTGCATCCAAAATGGCATCCTAGTTCCTATGTAGTGCACTACTTTTGACCAGGGCCCATAGGGAATAGCCTGGTCTAAAGTAGTGCACTACACAGGGAATATGGTGTCACTTGGAGCCTTTGGCCCTCTCACAGCCCTGTTTTAGTGTTTGGATGTGATGTGACTCATTGAAAACATGCTGAATCACGATAGCACTTAAGTGACTATACTATCATATCTTAGCTGTCTAGTAGTATGGAGGAAAATGCTGCAATTACGGAACCGGGATCCCTATTTCTATTTGTTTGGAAGGGTAAAGTTCACCTGGCCTGTGTTAGGTTAGGCCTGTATGGTATGTGAACTTAACCTGAGTGTGGTGTTTAAGCGTTGGTCATTTGGCAGACGCTCTTACCCAGAGCGACTTGTAGCTTTGTAAGACAACGGTCATAGTGAGTAAAACCTTTCCTCAATAAAGCAGCTATCAGCCAAGTCAGTGCTGGTAAGACAAGACAAGTGTAGTGCGGGAAAAGGGAACGGGTGTTAGCTCAACAAACAAAAAAGTGTTTCTATTCTTACTCAGCGTCTCTCTGTTCAGCGTCGTTATAGACCTTATGGATGGTGCCGTGACGTGACTTGTCGTTCTGTCGTCCCGAAAGGCCTCGCCAGTGGATTGATATCACTCACCCTCATCTCAATAGGCCCCCTCGGGTACTGTGTGTCCTCTGTAAGCAGCCACTGCACTGACACGTCTGCACCTTAGACCAGCAATCTGTGCACGCTGTCGTGCTTCGACTAGTCCAGACTGGGGATCACACGCAGCCAGATCCAGATCTCTAGTCGAATCCATCTTCAAGTGCCGTTGGGAAATGGAAGGCCGTTGAAATCCTTACCTTGCTTTCACAATAGAGCAACGAGAGCACTTCGGTCTGCTGTATGTGTGAATTGTGATAAATGCTAGCAAGGTCGTCTAAAAACAAGAGTTGAGTGTTATTACCACTGTCGTTATATTTTGAGCTTCAGTTCACATGGTGGAAAAATACTTTCTTTACGTTTCACTATGGATGCCTAAGGTGTTATGCCTTGAAGGATGTGTTTGAATGTCTCTGACATCTTTACTATCGCAAAACCTGACACTCCATAGCACTGCATTGCCGTTGGTATTAGGAATTTGTTGTTATTCCTGGTACAGCCATAGTATCCTGGGAACAAGGAAAACACACACACGCGCACTTACATGCGCACACACACACATAAAAGCTAAGCACCTCATAGCACATATCACAGATGAAGAAGGTGTGGTGTCTTTTTGTTTTTGTTTTTGACATTCAATTCATCTCCCCCGTCTTACACAACCCTGAACCTCGCTGCTGTAGCATATTTGTGGTGGAGGAGAGTGTTATTTATGATAGCAGTGTGATCTCTCTCTCTCGCTCTCCCTCTGCAGGTTGGAGCATCCCCCGGTCCCTATCCTTTAATGTGGGGACGGCAGGAGCCAAGGTATTCTCTGGACCTGCACTCGAGGAGTTTGGATACACCGTGAAACAGTTCAGAAATCACCAGGGAAAATGGTGAGACGAGACTATGGAGTCATGCATAGGCCGCCCTACACATGCAGTACAGAGTGGTAGAAAGTGCTAGACAGTGTTACGTTCTGACATGGTAAGAACAGCATCTCAGCACGTCCACAGATGCACACTTGCACTACGCTGTGCTGATGTACAGTTACGACAGTAGCACTGTGTCCAAATCACTCTCGCACGCCGTACAGGGGCCAGGAGAGCTAAAAACAAGCCCGAGCTTCGTTTGGGTCTGAGAGATCCAGAACTGTTGTGTAGCTGCTGGATTTGGAACCTCTGCGGTGGGCATCCGTTTTCTCAAGCTAATGCTGTTCCTGTTCTTACAGTAGGTCACAACCCTCAGCAGGGTTGGCAATGGAGCAGGATCCAGGCACTTCAACACTATACACACACACACACACACACACACACACACACACACACACACACACACACACACACACATTATAGAGTTATACTGCTGATCACCACAGAGCAGACGTCACAGACAGGGTTCTTGGGTTCACGTCTCGCTCACACACACACACACACACACACTTCCTGTAGTCCGTAGTGCCGTCTGTCTGCATCCGGGAGATCTCAGAGGAGACATTTTTCTTTTGAATACATCTCTCCAGGGACATAGCTGCCTTCCTTTCGTTTCCCGTCATAAACAAACATGGAGACTGAGCCTGGGTTAACCTATGGCGTATTAACTATGTGTGGATGGAAACATTGTTGACAAAGGAAAGGGCTCTGAGAAACATTTAACTTGAGGTTTGAGGGAGGGAAATGATTGAGAAACACAAGTAACTAAATGTCCACCACTTAGGCTGATGATGGGTTGTATAATTGCGTCAAGGACTTAAGTGGACTTCAATTGAATGTGGTTTTGACTAACCTCGTCCCCGGACTGACTCAACAGGAAGAGAGCTGGCTGGTGGACGAGACTAGGTTTTGACTAACCTCGTCCCCGGACTGACTCAACAGGAAGAGAGCTGGCTGGTGGACGAGACTAGGTTTTGACAAAATGAGGTTTACGGTTTCGTCATTTGTAATCTTGATAAATACCCCATTTGAAATGAGAGGCATAAAGACCTCGTAACCCCAGAGAAAAGAGGTGCCTTGTTGCGTTGGAAGCCAGAGTGTATGACATCACAGAGAGTGTATGACATCACAGAGATGGCTAGGTGACAGTTCTCTCCCTTTGTCTAATTGGCTGCCTCCTGTCTCAGAATGTGGGCTTTGG
Source organism: Oncorhynchus tshawytscha (assembly GCF_018296145.1). Lineage (NCBI taxonomy): Eukaryota > Metazoa > Chordata > Actinopteri > Salmoniformes > Salmonidae > Oncorhynchus > Oncorhynchus tshawytscha. The sequence continues at coordinate 3,307,249 of NC_056448.1, forward strand.
CTCTAACACAAAGTCAGTGGGGGCATAGGGGAGTTTTGGGATATTCGGAGAAACCACACCGAAACACGAATACCAACCATTGGTAAACGTGTACCAAGTTCATAATGTTTCTTTAGTTGTCATCCCATCAACATGGGAAAAGGCGTCGGAACTCCCAAATTAAAAGAGACTAATGGTTGTTGCCTTTCAGAAATCAGGCAATGTGTAAAAAAATAATAATAATAAAAAACTCTAAACCAAATACAAAGCTTACCACTATTATGGGATGTTTAAAACCACTGGGTCAGTGCTTGTCCCGACACGCAGTGAGGGCTTTGGCTCTAACACAAAGTCAGTAGGAGCGTCTGGGAGTTTTGGGATATTCGGAGAAACCAAACGTGGCAAATGTGTTCCAAGTTCATATATGGAACTGAAATGTTTATTCAGCTGTAACCAGTGGAATACATGTTAATATCTGTAGAAACTAGCATGGTCGAGGAAGTGCTGTTATCTGACAAGCCTATTCTCCTGCATACTACTGATACCAGAGGTCATGCTTTGGGCTTCTATTCTGTCTTTATTCGGTTTAATATCACACCAACACACTGTGTCCTGACCAAAAAAAGATACACAGTCATGACTGAAAATATAGGCACCCTTGATAAATATGAGCCAAAAAAAGGCTGTATAAAATAAACAATACAAATACTGAGCGATATTGTACACTCAAAACAATGGAGAGACAAAAATAGAGGACGCGCGTGTAAAATCCGTTATCCGTCACCATGGGAAAAGGCATAGAACTCCCAAATTAAAAGAGACAAATGGTTGTTGACAGACCATGTGTAAAAAATAAAAATACACCGCTTACCGCCATTATGGCCGAAATGAGGACATTTAAAACCACTGGCATGGTGGTAAACTTCCCTGGTCGCGGACCCAAGTGTATCTTGCCCCGACACGCAGTGAGAAATATCATTTAGGAGGCAAAGAAAAGGCCAAGGGTCATCTCCAAATCTCCAATTAGAAGCCACCTTCAGGCCAATAGGCTATTTGGAAGGGTTGCCATTAAAAACAAAAACCTTTATTAAAAGCAACCAACAAATGTAAATGTTTGAAGTTTGCCCTTCAGGGTTAAGGTGTTTATTATACTTTCCCCCCTAAGGTTAACTGTTAATGATGACCTTGGTAGAGTATGTGTTTACCTTCCACATCTGTAGATAATGAAAAACTCTAACTGTCATTGTCTTGTTGTGAATGTATGTACTGTATCCAAATATGAAGTACAAGGACAGTAACATCAGTGTACTCCCTAACAATGGTATGAGCTACCAATAATTGTGTGTAATTTAGACATACATGCCATTGTAATTATTATGTAATCAGTATGCAAATGTCTGTCTGTCTGTCTGTCTGCCTGCCTGTCTGTATGCATGCATGTGTGTGTGTTCCCCCAGGTTGCTGGTTGGTTCTCCCTGGAGTGGATACAACCAGGACAGGAAAGGAGACATCTACAAGTGTGAGATCAGAGGGTCCAGTTCAGGCTGCCAGAGACTCAACCTGCAGAGTAAGACATACTTCATACTCGTCATATTGTATATACTTTATACTCAACCTGCAGAGTAAGACATTCTTCATATTGTATATACTTTATACTCAACCTGCAGAGTAAGACATACTTCATACTCTTCATATTATATATACTTTATACTCAACCTGCAGAGTAAGACAGTTCATACTCGTCATATTGTATATACTTTATACTCAACCTAGAGAGTAAGATATACTTCGTACTCTTAATACATACTTTATACTCAACCTGCAGAGTAAGACATACTTCATACTCGTCATATTGTATATACTTTATACTCAACCTGCAGAGTAAGACATAGTTCATACTCTTCATATTGTATATACTTTAAACTCAACCTGCAGAGTAAGACATAGTTCATATTGTATATACTTTATACTCAACCTGGAGAGTAAGACATACTTCATACTCGTCATATTGTATATACTTTATACTCAACCTGCAGAGTAAGACATAGTTCATACTCTTCATATTGTATATACTTTAAACTCAACCTGCAGAGTAAGACATAGTTCATATTGTATATACTTTATACTCAACCTGGAGAGTAAGACATACTTCGTACTCTTAATACATACATTATACTCAACCTAGAGAGTAAGACATACTTCGTACTCTTAATACATACTTTATACTCAACCTGCAGAGTAAGACATACTTCATACTCAACCTGCAGAGTAAGACATGCTTCATACATACTTCATACTCAACCTGCAGAGTAAGACATACTTCATACATACTTCATATATCACATTTATACGTTTCATACGACATTAAAACAGCTCCAGCTATTCATTAGCCCTGGTCCCAGATCTGTTTGTGCTCAACCTGCAGAGTAAGACATTTATACGTTTCATACGACATTAAAACAGCTCCAGCTATTCATTAGCCCTGGTCCCAGATCTGTTTGTGCTCAACCTGCAGAGTAAGACATTTATACGTTTCATACGACATTAAAACAGCTCCAGCTATTCATTAGCCCTGGTCCCAGATCTGTTTGTGCTCAACCTGCAGAGTAAGACATTTATACGTTTCATACGACATTAAAACAGCTCCAGCTATTCAATAGCCCTGGTCCCAGATCTGTTTGTGCTCAACCTGCAGAGTAAGACATTTATACGTTTCATACGACATTAAAACAGCTCCAGCTATTCAATAGCCCTGGTCCCAGATCTGTTTGTGCTCAACCTGCAGAGTAAGACATTTATACGTTTCATACGACATTAAAACAGCTCCAGCTATTCATTAGCCCTGGTCCCAGATCTGTTTGTGCTCTTGCCAACTCCATTGCTCTTATTGTCAAACCAAACATGGAATTGGCCTTCCATTCCATAACGTGTTGGCAAGGGAGCAGAAACAGGCTAGCACCCAGGCTAGCTATTCCTTCTCCCCTTCTGTATCTCTATAAACACCTGCACTTTTTTATCAGTCGCTGTATCGCCTAGCATTAGCTTGTGTTTCATCACATTATTCCATTTCAATCCCATTTGAACCCGGTCAAATCAGTCTGTCAGTCAGAGCGATGGCCACTGTGGTTAGAAAAGGAACTGTGTTCTTCGGAGTGTTGCAAGATCTCATTGTGTGTGTTCATGAATGTTGAGCACTGTAATTGCACCATGAGAATGTATTCGTTACCGTAACAATGTATTTTCTCTCTCCTGTACTTCAGACTCAGTCAGCATGTCAACAGTGAAGAACATCAATGTCAACATGAGTCTGGGGCTAACCCTCACCCACACAGCTACAGAAGATAAGTTCATGGTAAACCTGTTTTTATACACCACTACATCTGTATCGAACTTCTAGCTATCCTAACCCTAACCCTTCTAGCTATCCTAACCCTAATCCTCACCCGCACAGCCACACAAGACATATTCATAGTTAACAGGTTTGGAATCATTGCATCTGATTCTTTACAGCCACACAAGATAGATTCATCATGATCAACAGCTTTAACATCACTGCAGCTGGAGAGTTCATATAAGATCTTATCAGTCAATCAATCCCACATGTTTAGGGACTTGGGATTGATAGCCTGAATGTAATGTTGTTTTGGATGTTTTACCTTATATCTTGCGCGCCGTCTTGTTCTCCTGGTAGACATGTGGACCCCTGTGGGCTCAGAAGTGTGGCAGCCAGTATTATTACCCAGGGATCTGTGCAGAAGTGAACCCTCTCTTCAACCCCCTGTCTTCGTTCTCACCCGCCCTTCAAAGTAAGAGTCCTTCATCATTTGAAATATCCTACGAGTTATGTATTGTTTTCACCATTGATTAAAAGTATAAATTAAAGTCCTCATTTGAAACAATAACAAAGTGCCCCCGTGTTGCTAAAAAGCTAACGGATGGGGCTAGAGATAGGTAACCACTCTCAAATTCATAGAAAGAGCCACGGATGTACATTTGCCACCACAATTTGAGGCTCTGTATTGGTTATTTGCATTTATGTTGTTCACAAGTGTCCACATTGCCGTAAAACAAGCTTACATTTTGTGTTCTGATAGGGTACCAAAAAGTTGAACTATGCTGGTGAGGCATTTCTAAGTTCTATTCTTCAAGAACCAATGGGTACACAGCTGTAGAAAAATGGATGTGGCAACTAAGGGTTCTAGCTTTCAGTCCTACAGTATATCATATTTAACGCCCCTTTGTGGTTGGAGTTCTGAATCATTACCATGGAAAATGTGTTGACATGAACTCAATTCTTATCTTGTCTTTCCAGCTTGTGGGGGTCCAATGGATATTGCTATTATTGTGGATGGATCCAACAGTATATATCCCTGGCCACCCATTGTGGCTTTCCTCAAGAAACTGTTGGAGAATTTAGATATTGGACCAGATAATACTCAGGTAAGTGTGCTCACAGTTATCAATGTATATCATTTGCTACTTGTCGAGGTTATTGACAATGCATCTTTTAAAGGCCATGTTCCCCCCCATCCGCAGAGATCTCATTCATGGTTAACACTGCATACATCAGCTCAGTCGGAGATCGCCTTTAAAAGCTGCATAGTGGACCACCCGCAGTCGGATTGAATCTTGGCCCGAGTAAATGATCTATCCCTATCTGTTTTTGTTGACTTTATGTTCATGTTTTCAGGCAAGTATTATACAGTACGGGGTTGAGCCAGTCGTTGAATTCCATCTGAACGCCTACAAAACCAAAGACTCGATCATTGCGGCTGCAGCCAACATTCTACAGAGGGAAGGCCTGGAGACAAACACCTTCCGCGCCATTGAATTTGCTCGGTGTGTCTCAGTCTACAACACTTTCTATTCTTGCAGTGTCAACATAGTCTAAATGCTGCACCCCAAATGGCACCCTATTCCCTACATAGTGCACTACTTTTGGCCAGAAATAGTACACTATGTGGGTGCCATTAGGGAGGCAAGCCTAAGGCATTTCCTCCTGTTCTCTGCTAGTCAATGGGTCCTTAGGATCACTCTTTTGTTGCTGCAAATTTTCCTGTACAGCAGGAAATGCAAACTTGTAGACTATTCAAGGTTTACAAAGGCTTCTAAAGTTTGTCATTTCCACTTTAAAATGTCAAACTTTCCACTTTAAAATGTCAGATCAAGCCCTACAAAAAAATGTAATTAGAAGCCACATAATAATTCCCATTTTCTGTTGCTGCAGGATTATTCGCTGTAGAAAAGTGGCTCAAATTAAGATCCTACATCCCAATGATGCAGACGATTACATTGATGAAAGCAACAATCATTCCACAATATTAAAGCTGATCCACCCACAAAAACTATTTTTTTTAAATACAAAAATATCCTACATTTGTAAGTGATCGTGACCCTCATGTAATTTAAATATATATATCCTGACTCTCTCAACATATTTATGAAAAATAACAGGATTAGAATCTCTCTGTACATACCCCCCTCCCCCAAATGGGGTTAGAATTGAGCACTTGAATGGAATAGAATGGAAATACAACACAATGAAATGTGTTCCGAACAAATGTTTTAGAAGCTGTTTCTTTAAATTGGGTATTCAATTGGGTTGGAATATGTTGAGATGGGACACTTTTTTGACCTCGTGTCTCAGACAGAACGCGTTCCTGCCCGGGAACGGAGCTCGACCCGGAGCCAGCAAAGTGATGGTGGTGGTGACGGACGGAGAGTCTCACGACAAGAACCTCCGAGACGACGTCATCAGGAAGTGTGAGAGTGAGAAGATCACCCGCTTTGGTATTGCTGTGAGTAAATATCCCACCTATTTGGTTGATCCTTTATTTATCCAGGTTAGTCTCTCGTTGACATAAAATCTCTTTAGCAAAAGACACCTGGATATACAGTGTTGAGTGTGAGGTATTAACATTTACTGTTTGAGACCTTTGATACCCCTATAACATGGCATTATTATTATTACGGTATATCAATCTTCCCTTTCATTCTAATAGCAATGATTTTAAAACTAATTCTTTATTATGTTTGTTTTTCTTCTAGGTCCTTGGGTATTACATAAGAAATGACATTGACACTAAGAACCTGATTGCGGAGATCAAGTCCATCGCCAGCACCCCGACAGATAGGTATTTCTTCAACGTATCAGCTGAGGAGGCTCTGCTCGAGATCGCTGGATCTCTGGGAGACCGCATCTTCAACATTGAGGGTAAAGTTGTGTTCTAAAGCAACGCTGAATTTGTATCGCGGTCCATTCGAACAAGAATGAGTTACCATTTACAAAACCAGAAATAGTAGCACGGCCACTTTATTGCACTTAACCCAACCTGTCCGTTGTGTTTTCTGTGGGGGTTAGGTACTGGGAAAGGTGGTGACTTTCAGATGGAGATGTCCCAAGTGGGATTCAGTGCCCACCAAACCAAGAAGCAGGTATGGGATACAAACCCCAACTCTTAATTTAAATCAGTTAGTCTATTTGGTAGCATTTTATTTCACGGGTGTCTACGTAACACATTCGTAACACATTCATAACACATTCATAAGCGGTACCTGAACATTACTTAGTGTGTTTTTAACAGGTACTCTTCTCGCTCACATTACAGAACATGATTATGCTGGGTGCAGTGGGGGCCTATGGCTGGAGTGGTACTGTGGTTCACTACACCACCCAGAAATCGGACATCTTCCCCAAGACGGCCTTTGAGAGAATTCTAGAGGACAGAAACCACAGCTCACTATTAGGTAAGTGAGCTTGCAATCATCTACGAGTCAATATTGTCTCCTTTATCTTCATTTGATGTTGTGCTATTGTATTATGAGTTCATCAACACCAAGCCATTCTAAGGCCTCTTGCTTTTCCAACAATTTCTAACTTCCTTTGAATGTGTATTGAAGCTCAAACAATAGAGATCTTTATTTACAGTGTGACTGGCAGTAAGACTACTAGCGCTGGACATTGTTACACGTTTGTCCATAATATCCCGTTTGGCTGTTCTGCACAGGCTACTCTGTGACTAGCGCTGACAACACTGAATGATGGCAGGCTGTGACTAGACAGTACGTTTGTCCTATGCTACTCTGGCTGAATGATGGCGCTACTATGTGGCTCGGTCCAACCACACTGGACAGGTCATAGTGTACATCATCAACGGCAAGGGACAACCCACCGTCATCGACTCCCAGAGGGGAGACCAGGTAAGGCTCTCTGATTCAAATGGAAGAGAAGAGCGGTTGACAATGGTGACAGTTCTGTAATTCGCTTTGGATGAAAGTGTTTGCTAAATGAACCATATTGAAAAGAAGAGCACGTCAATTGGTGTGTTGTCAGATGTTATGGCTCTCTACTATCTCTATCTATCATACAGTATATATCTCTCTCTCGCTCTCTCTCTCTCTCCAATGATCTATCATATCTGACTTGTCCGATTTGTTCCCATCTGCTTCGTAAACGTCGTCATCCTTTGTTTCTGCTCATTGATTCAAAACATATGTTCCTCTTAATAGTTTTCTGTATGCGCTTTCAATTCTGTAGATTGGCTCCTACTACGGCAGCGTACTCTGTCCTCTGGATGTGGATAAAGATGGTGTGTCTGATCTACTACTGGTTGGAGCTCCCATGTTCATGAACGAACAGCAGAAGGAGATTGGGAAAGTCCATCTCCTCTCCTTCACAAAGGTAAGCCACACATCTTATTTCTTTCACCTTTATTTAAGTAGGAAGGCCAGTTGAGAACAAGTTCTCATTTACAACTGCCTGGCCAAGATAAAGCAAAGCAGTGTGACACAAACAACAACACAGAGTTACACATGGAATAAACAAGCTTACAGTCAATAACACAATAGAAAACGTCTATATACAGTGTTTGCAAATGGCGTGAGGAGGTAAGGCAATAAATAGGCCATAGAAACGAAGTAATTACAGTTTAGCAGATTAACACTGGAGTGATGTATGTGCAGATGATGATGTGCAAGTAGAAATACTGGTGTGCAAAGAGCAGAAAGTATATTAAAACAATATGGGGATGAGGTAGGTAGATTGGGTGGGCTATTCACAGATGGGCAATGTACAGCTGCAGCGATCGGTTAGCTGCTCAGATAGCTGATGTTTAAAGTTAGTGAGGGAGATATAAGCCGATTTTTGCTATTCGTTCCCGTCATTGGCTGACTTGGTGCACTGTACACCAAGTCAGCCAGACAAATTTTCCTTAAAATGGTTTATATTTTTTGAGTGCAGACCCACCACTGTACATTTCATCTAATGGATTAATTTCCGGTGTACACACGGCATTCTCTGAGCACAGTGGTTTCATTCTCTGAGCACAGTGGTTTCATTCTCTGAGCACAGTGGTTTCATTCTCTGAGCACAGTGGTTTCATTCTCTGAGCACAGTGGTTTCATTCTCTGAGCACAGTGGTTTCATTCTCTGAGCACAGTGGTTTCATTCTCTGAGTGGTTTCAAGATCTTTTGAAACTTCCTAAAGTACAGAAATATTCATTGTTTGTGTTCCACTGGTGCTTCTAGGGCATCCTAAGTGTTCAGGGGTTCCTGAAGGGTCCGTCCCCAGTGGAGAACGCTCGTTTTGGGATGTCTGTCTCAGCGGTGCCTGACCTCAACATGGATGGCTACAGTGATGTGGTGGTGGGAGCCCCACTGGAAGACAACAATAAAGGTGTAATCTATGTCTTCAACGGGGACAAGAAGAGACTCAGGACACAGTATTCCCAGGTAGCTGCGGGTTGAGGATTGTGCTCAGTGCTATCACTCAACGCAACCTTATCCCAGCTCTTGTCACTCGCTAGCACAGGGGTGGGCAAACTACGGGCCGCGAGCCCATTCAATCCGGCCCGCGGGAGGTTTTAATAAAAAAATTACTTTTATGGTGGGGGGGGGTGTTTTGGGATGAAAAGGGCCACACTTGAACGTCTAAAACGACATAGAAAGTATATAAAAATGATAATAGATCTATATATTTTTAATAACTGACATTTTTCTGGCCTGCAATTTTTTAAAATCTGTGCGGCCTCCTGTTGAGTTTCTAAATCCCGACGTGGCCTTCGAGCCAAGAAATTTTCCCACTCCTGCCCCACCGCCATGTCACAACTGAACCTGTTGTGTCTACATATAATTATCTGATGCTTTGGGATTCACTAGAAGTGTTTCTCAATCTGATGGAATTCAGCCAACGTGAGCATCTGATGTGGGATCAAGGGTAAAATCATGTTTTATCCTGTTCATTTCAGAAAATCCTGGGCTCCAAGCTGGACCCTGCGTTGCAGTACTTCGGGAGGTCCATGGACGCCAGCTCCGACTTAAACGATGACACCATACCAGATGTCTCAGTGGGGGCTTATGGAATGGTGGTCCAGCTCTGGTGAGACTCGCTCAGTCGTTTCTTTCTATAAAAATTATTTATTTGTATTTTTCTTAACCCTGCTCTTTCGGGGAACAACTAAATCATTTGGTTTCCCTCAAAACACACGCGTCTCACAAGTTATCTACTCGAGTTACAGTGTTAACTTTAGACTTGATATCAGCACATTGGCAGCTGTTCTTTGCAGCTGAACAACTTATTTTGGTTCACAATAACTCCAAACCCAAAGAAATGAAATTACAGTAGGTTCTGAGAGAAACATCTTATACTTACTGTATCTCCTCAAGTTTTAGTTGACTGAGTGAGATGTGCCGCCTCATGGAAAGCCTTCTCTTACATAACTGTGGGAAAGCATTTAGTCTTGTCACCTCCTCACACTCCATCTAGAGAGCAAAACAGCTGGGTGGATTTGGTTTAAAGAGATTGGATTATGCTGACCATTCTCATCTGGATCTGACACTGCTACTAACCACTTATACAATCAATACATCAATCAATCAATCAGTCAACCAATGAGCCAATCAGTTAATCAACACATTAACCAATCTGAAGTTGACTCATGACTCATGTAGTTGCCTTGTGATTGAAGCATGTCTCAGTAGATGTAGTCATTCAAAAACATAAAAGAGCCAGTTAGCTTGATATATGATTATGACTCACTGATTATGACCTCTCCCAGGTCTCGGGGTATGGCCGTGGTGACAGCGAGGGCAACCTTCAACCCTGACACGGTCAGCATCCTGAGTAAGACGTGCAGGGTCAGTGGGAGGCTGGTGTCCTGCTTCAACACCTCAGTCTGTTTCAGCGCCACCTTCAGGCCCAAGATACCTGTAGGACCTGTGGGTAAGCCCTGCTTCTTTTCTTCTCTCTCTCTGTCTCTGTCTGTCTCTGTCTCTCTCTCTCTCTCTGTCTCTCTCTGTGTGTCTCTGTCTCTCTGTCTCTGTCTGTCTCTCTCTCTCTGTCTCTCTCTCTCTCTCTGTGTGTCTCTGTGTGTCTCTGTCTCTCTCTCTCTCTCTCTCTCTGTGTCTCTGTCTCTCTCTGTGTCTCTGTCTCTCTCTGTGTCTCTGTCTCTCTCTGTGTGTCTCTGTCTCTCTCTGTGTGTCTCTGTCTCTCTCTGTGTGTCTCTGTCTCTCTCTGTGTGTCTCTGTCTCGCTCTGTCTCTCTCTGTCTCTGTCTCTCTCTCTGTGTCTCTGTCTCTCTGTGTGTGTCTCTCTCTCTCTCTCTCTGTGTCTCTCTCTCTCTGTCTCTCTCTGTCTCTCTCTCTCTCTCTCTCTCTGTGTGTGTCTGTGTGTCTCTGTCTCTCTCTCTCTCTCTCTCTCTCTCTCTCTCTGTGTGTCTCTGTCTCTGTGTTAGTATCTCCCTCTAATTATGTCTTGTTGCCTGTGCTACTTCTCACCTCAGCTATCAGGTTCAACCTGACCCTAGATGCTGAGCTCCAGTCGTCTCGTGTCACCTCCAGAGGTCAGTTCAGGAACTCAGAGAGAGTCCTGCAGAAAGACATCCGGGTTTCCACCAGGGAGGTCTGTGAGACACTAGAGGTCTTTGTCCAGGTAAAGAAAGATAATATGAAAAGGTTTGATGCTGATTTGCTGAATGAGGTGTGTCTGTGTTTTCTCCTTTGTCAGGCCTTGTTGAATTACTGTGTTAATTTATAATGGAAGAAACATCCTTTTAACAAACTCTTAAAAATCAATCAATTGATCTTATTTCAGGAACATTACCAAGATGTTAATGTTTACTTGTATGTACAGTACCAGTCAAACATTTGGACACACCTACTCAGTTTTTCTTTAGTTTTACTATTTTCTATATTGTATAATAATAGGGAATACATCTACATTATTAAATAACATATGGACTCATGTAGTAATCAAAAAAGTGTTAAAAAAATCTAAATATATTCTAGATTTTAGATTCTTCGAAGTAGCCACCCTTTGCCTTGATGACAGCTTTCCACACTCTTGGCATTCTCTTAACCAGCTTCACCTGGAATGCTTTTCCAAAAGTCTTGAAGGAGTTCCCACATGCTGAGCACTTGTTGGCTGCTTTTCCTTCACTCTGCGGTCCAACTCATCCCTAACCATCTCAATCGGGTTGAGGTTGGGTGATTGTGGAGGCCAGGTCATCTGATGCAGCACTCCATCACTCTCCTGCTTGGACAAATAGCCCTTACACAGCCTGGAGGTGTGTTGGGTCATTGTCCTGTTGAAAAACAAATGATAGTCTCACAAAGCGCCAACCAGATGGGATGGTGTATCGTTGCCGAATGCTGTGATAGCCATGCTGGTTAAGTGTGCCTTGAATTCTAAATAAATCACAAACAGTGTCACCAGCAAAGCACCCCGACACCATCACACCTCCTCCATGCTTCACGGTGGAAACCACATGCGGAGATCATCCATTCACCTACTCTGCATCTCACAAATACACGGTGGTTAGAAACAAATATCTCACATTTGGATTAATCAGACCACGGGGCAGATTTCCACCGGTCATATGTCCATTGCTCGTGTTTCTTGGCCCAAGCAAGTCTCTTCTTTGTATTGGTGTCCTTTAGTAATGGTTTCTTTGCAGCAACCATGAAGGCCTGATTCATGCAGTCTCCTCTGAACAGTTGATGTTGAGATGTGTCTGTTACTTGAACTCTGAAGCATTTATTTGGGCTGCAATTTCTGAGACTGGTAACTCTAATGAACTTATCTTCTGCAGCAGAGGTAACTCTGGGTCTTCCTTTCCTTTGGCGGTCCTCATGAGAGCCAGTTTCATCATAGCGCTTGATGGTTTATGAAACACAACAGTTCCGGATTGACTGACCTTCATGTCTTAAAGTAATGGACTGTAGTTTCTATTTGCTCATTTGAGCTGTTCTTGCTATAATATGGACTTGGTCTTTTACCAAATAGAGCTGTCTTCTGTATACCACCCCTACCTTGTCACAACGCAACTGATTGGCTCAAAAGCATTAAGAAGGAAATTTATTCCACAAATGAACTTTTAACAAGGCACACCTGTTAATTGAAATGCATTCCAGGTGACTACCTCATGATGCTGGTTGAGAGAATGCCAAGAGTGTGCAAAGCTGTCATCAAGGCAAAGGGTGGCTACTTTGAAGCATCTCAAATATGAAATATATTTAGATTTGTTTAACACTTTTTTGGTTACTACATGATTCCATATATGTTATTTCATAGTTTTGATGTCTACACTATTATTCTACAATGTAGAAAATAGTCAAAATAAAGAAAAACCCTGGAATGAGTAGGTGTGTCCAAACTTTTGGCTGGCACTGTATGTATGATGATGAAAAAAAAACAATGCCCCACTTTTCTGTATTATCTTGTGGTTTTCTTTTGGATACTTATACAATTCCAATCAGTTAATTGAGTTCTGATCCCGCTGATGAGAATTAGGTTTGTAGTCAAATGAATGAAACTAATACATAAACTCCTATATTTTGCTTGTCTGTCTGACAGGAGGCCCCTGACTTTGTGAGCTCAATCGGTCTGCGTGTGGACATCACTCTGCAGGACCCAGACTCCAGTCCTGTTCTGGATGTTCTCAGTCCCACTGCCTGGGAGTTCTTTGTGAGTTACCACTCAATTAAAATATCAATAATATGGGATGTACATTAAATATATGTTGATGTTGCAATTGCTTGCAGTTGTTAGTAGGAATGAAAATATTGTCGTTTTAGACTATTATTTGATATCAAAGTGTCATGATTATGCCTAGTCATGATCAAAGTTGAACCAGGATGTAGACATGAGGCTAGGGTTATGGTTGTGGTTGAGACGAGGATGTAGACATTAGGCTAGGGTTATGGTTGTGGTTGAACCAGGATGTAGACATTAGGCTAGGGTTATGGTTGTGGTTGAGACGAGGATGTAGACATTAGGCTAGGGTTATGGTTGTGGTTGAACCAGGATGTAGACATGAGGCTAGGGTTATGGTTGTGGTTGAGACGAGGATGTAGACATGAATCTAGGGTTATGGTTGTGGTTGAACCAGGATGTAGACATTAGGCTAGGGTTATGGTTGTGGTTGAACCAGGATGTAGACATGAGGCTAGGGTTATGGTTGTGGTTGAACCAGGATGTAGACATGAATCTAGGGTTATGGTTGTGGTTGAACCAGGATGTAGACATTAGGCTAGGGTTATGGTTGTGGTTGAGACGAGGATGTAGACATGAGGCTAGGGTTATGGTTGTGGTTGAGACGAGGATGTAGACATTAGGCTAGGGTTATGGTTGTGGTTGAACCAGGATGTAGACATTAGGCTAGGGTTATGGTTGTGGTTGAACCAGGATGTAGACATGAATCTAGGGTTATGGTTGTGGTTGAACCAGGATGTAGACATTAGGCTAGGGTTATGGTTGTGGTTGAACCAGGATGTAGACATGAATCTAGGGTTATGGTTGTGGTTGAACCAGGATGTAGACATTAGGCTAGGGTTATGGTTGTGGTTGAGACGAGGATGTAGACACGAGGCTAGGGTTATGGTTGTGGTTGAGACGAGGATGTAGACATGAATCTAGGGTTATGGTTAGGGTTGTGGTTCAGGCTAGGATAGAGACATGAAGCTAGGGTTAGGGTTGAGGCTAGGATATAGACATAGGGTTGTGGTTGAGGCTAGGATATAGACATGAATCTAGCGTTGTGGTTGTGGTTGAGGCTAGGATATAGACATTAAGTTAGGGTTAGGGTTGTGGTTGAGGCTAGGATATAGACATTAAGTTAGGGTTAGGGTTGTGGTTGAGGCTAGGATATAGACATGAAGCTAGGGTTAGGGTTAGGGTTGAGGCTAGGATATAGACATTAAGTTAGGGTTAGGGTTGAGGCTAGGATATAGACATTAGTTAGGGTTAGGGTTAGGGTTAGGTTAGGGTTAGGGTTGAGGCTAGGATATAGACATTAAGTTAGGGTTGTGGTTGAGGCTAGGATATAGACATTAAGTTAGGGTTAGGGTTGAGGCTAGGATATAGACATTAAGTTAGGGTTAGGGTTGGGTTGAGGCTAGGATATAGACATTAAGTTAGGGTTAGGGTTGAGGCTAGGATATAGACATTAAGTTAGGGTTAGGGTTGTGGTTAAGGCTAGGATATAGACATTAAGTTAGGGTTAGGGTTGAGGCTAGGATATAGACATTAAGTTAGGGTTAGGGTTGAGGCTAGGATATAGACATTAAGTTAGGGTTAGGGTTGAGGTTGAGGCTAGGATATAGACATTAAGTTAGGGTTAGGGTTGTGGTTGTGGTTGAGGCTAGGATAAAAACATTAAGTTAGGGTTAGGGTTGAGGCTAGGATATAGACATTAAGTTAGGGTTAGGGTTGAGGCTAGGATATAGACATTAAGTTAGGGTTAGGGTTGAGGCTAAGATATAGACATTAAGTTAGGGTTAGGGTTGTGGTTGAGGCTAGGATATAGACATTAAGTTAGGGTTAGGGTTAGGGTTGAGGCTAGGATATAGACATTAAGTTAGGGTTAGGGTTGTGGTTGAGGTTGAGGCTAGGATATAGACATTAAGTTAGGGTTAGGGTTGAGGCTAGGATATAGACATTAAGTTAGGGTTAGGGTTGTGGTTGAGGCTAGGATATAGACATTAAGTTAGGGTTGTGGTTGAGGCTAGGATATAGACATTAAGTTAGGGTTGGGTTGTGGTTAAGGCTAGGATATAGACATTAAGTTAGGGTTATGGTTGAGGCTAGGATATAGACATTAAGTTAGGGTTAGGGTTGTGGTTGAGGCTAGGATATAGACATTAAGTTAGGGTTAGGGTTGTGGTTGAGACTATGGTTGAGGCTAGGATATAGACATTGGTTAGGGTTAGGGTTGAGGCTAGGATATAGACAATAAGTTAGGGTTAGGGTTAGGAGGATATAGGGAGGGTTAGGGTTAGGGTTAGGGTTAGGGTTGTGGTTAGGTTGAGGAGGATAGACATTAAGTTAGGGTTAGGGTTGAGGCTAGGATTAGACATTAAGTTAGGGTTAAGGTTGAGGCTAGGATATAGACATTAAGTTAGGGTTAGGGTTGGGTTGAGGCTAGGATATAGACATTAAGTTAGGGTTAGGGTTGAGGCTAGGATATAGACTTGGTTAAGTTAGGGTTAGGGTTGAGGTTGAGGCTAGGATATAGACATTAAGTTAGGGTTAGGGGTGGAGACTATGGTTAGGGTTAGGGTTGTGGTTGTGGTTGAGGCTAGGGTTATATAGACATTAAGGGTTAGGGTTAGGGTTGAGGCTAGGATATAGGGTTAGGGTTAGGGTTGAGGCTAGGATATAGACATTAGGGTTAGGGTTAGGGTTGTGGTTGAGGCTAGGATATAGACATTAAGTTAGGGTTAGGGTTGTAGGGTTAAGGTTAGGATATAGACATTAAGTTAGGGTTAGGTTGAGGCTAGGATATAGACATTAGTTAGGGTTAGGGTTAGGGTTGGTTTGTGGTTGAGGCTAGGATATAGACATTAAGTTAGGGTTAGGGTTGTGGTTGAGGCTAGGGTTATAGACATTAAGTTAGGGTTAGGGTTAGGGTTGTGGTAGAGGCTAGGATATAGACATTAAGTTAGGGTTAGGGTTGAGGCTAGGATATAGACATTAAGTTAGGGTTGGGTTAGGGTTAGGCTAGGATATAGACATTATGGTTAGGGTTAGGGTTGAGGCTAGGATAGGGTTAAGTTAGGGTTAGGGTTGTGGTTGAGGCTAGGATATAGACATTAAGTTAGGGTTAGGGTTGTGGTTAAGGCTAGGATATAGACATTAAGTTAGGGTTAAGGTTGAGGCTAGGATATAGACATTAAGTTAGGGTTAGGGTTGTGGTTGTGGTTGAGGCTAGGATATAGACATTAAGTTAGGGTTAGGGTTGTGGTTGAGGCTAGGATGTAGACATTAAGTTAGGGTTAGGGTTGAGGCTAGGATGTAGACATTAAGTTAGGGTTAGGGTTGTGGTTGAGGCTAGGATGTAGACATTAAGTTAGGGTTAGGGTTGAGGCTAGGATATAGACATTAAGTTAGGGTTAGGGTTGTGGTTGAGGCTAGGATATAGTCATTAGGGTTAGGGTTGTGGTTGAGGCTAGGATTAGGGTTAGGGTTAGGGTTAGGGTTGTGGTTAAGGTTAGGGATATAGACATTAGGGTTAGGGTTAGGGTTGAGGTTAGGATATAGACATTAGGGTTAGGGTTGGGTTGTGGTTGAGGCTAGGATATAGACATTAAGGGTTAGGGTTAGGGTTGAGGCTAGGATTACATTAGGGTTAGGGTTAGGGTTTGTGGTTAGGCTAGGATATAGACATTAGGGTTAGGGTTAGGATATAGACATTATGGTTAGGGTTAGGGGTTGAGACTAGGATATAGGTTAGGGTTAGGGTTAGGGTTGTGGTTGAGGCTAGGATATAGACATTAGGGGTTAGGGTTAGGGTTGTGGTTGAGGCTAGGATATAGACATTAAGTTAGGGTTAGGGTTTTGGTTGAGGCTATAGACATTAGGTTAGGGGGTTATAGGGTTAGGGTTAGGGTTAGGGTTGAGGCTAGGATATAGACATTAAGTTAGGGTTAGGGTTTGGTTGAGGCTAGGGATATAGACATTAGGGTTAGGGTTGTGGTTAGGCTAGGTTAGGGTTAGGGTTAGGGTTGTGGGCTGGTTGAGGCTAGGATATAGACATTAGTTAGGGTTAGGGTTGTGGTTGAGGCTAGGATATAGACATTAAGTTAGGGTTAGGGTTTGTAGGGTTGGTTAGGGGTTAGGGTTAGGGTTAGGGTTGGGGAGGGAGTTAGGGTTAGGGTTAGGGTTGAGGCTAGGATATAGACATTAAGTTAGGGTTAGGGTTGGGAGGCTAGGGATTAGGACATTAGGGTTAGGGTTAGGGTTGTGGTTAGAGGTTAGGTTATAGACATTAGGGTTAGGGTTAGGGTTGAGGCTAGGATATAGACATTAGGGTTAGGGTTAGGGTTGTGGTTAGGGTTAGGCTTAGGGGGGTTATAGACATTGGTTAGGGTTAGGGTTGAGGTTAGGATATAGGTTAGGGTTAGGGTTGAGGTTGAGGCTAGGATATAGACATTAGGGTTAGGGTTAGGGTTGAGGTTGAGGCTAGGATTAGACATTAGGGTTAGGGTTGTGGTTGAGTTAGGATATAGACATTAGGGTTAGGGTTAGGGTTGAGGCTAGGATATAGGTTAGGGTTAGGGTTAGGGTTGTGGTTGAGGTTGAGGCTAGGGGATATAGACATTAGGGTTAGGGTTAGGGTTGTGGTTAGAGGCTAGGTTAGACATTAGGGTTAGGGTTAGGGTTGTTGGTTAAGGTTAGGATTAGACATTAGGGTTAGGGTTAGGGTTGTGGAGGCTAGGATATAGGGTTAGGGTTAGGGTTAGGGTTAGGGTTGTGGTTAGAGGTTAGGGGATATAGACATTAGGGTTAGGGTTGTTGGTTAGAGGTTAGGATATAGGTTAGGGTTAGGGTTAGGGTTGAGGCTAGGTTAGGTTAGGGTTAGGGTTAGGGTTGTGGTTAGGTTAGAGGTTAGGATATAGACATTAGGGTTAGGGTTAGGGTTAAGGTTAGGGTTAGGGTTAGGGTTAGGGTTAGGTTGAGGTTAGGATATAGACATTGGTTAGGGTTAGGGTTGTGGTTAGGGTTGAGGTTAGGATTAGACATTAGGGTTAGGGTTAGGGTTAGGGTTGAGGCTAGGGTAGACATTAAGTTAGGGTTAGGGTTGAGGTTAGGGATGTAGACATTAAGTTAGGGTTAGGGTTGTGGTTGAGGCTAGGTTAGGGTTAGGTTGTTAGGAGTTAGGGTTAGGGTTGAGGTTAGGATATAGACATTAAGTTAGGGTTAGGGTTGAGGCTAGGATATAGACATTATGGTTAGGGTTAGGGTTAGGTTAGGGTTAGGGTTGAGGCTAGGATTATGGTTAGGGTTAGGGTTAGGGTTGAGGCTAGGTTAGGGTTAGGGTTAGGGTTAGGGTTGGGTTAGGATTAGGTTGTTAGGAGTTAGGGTTAGGGTTGAGGTTAGGATGTAGACATTAGTTAGGGTTAGGGTTAGGGTTGAGGCTAGGGTTAGACATTAAGTTAGGGTTAGGGTTGAGGCTAGGGTTAGGGTTAGGGTTAGGGTTAGGGTTGTGGTTAGGTTAGGTTAGGGTTAGGGTTAGGGTTAGGGTTGAGGTTAGGATATAGACATTAAGTTAGGGTTAGGGTTGAGGTAGAGGCTAGGATAGGGTTAGGGTTAAGTTAGGGTTAGGGTTATGGTTAGGGTTAGGGTTAAACATTATGGTTAGGGTTAGGGTTGTGGTTATGGTTGAGGTTAGGGTTGGAGGAGACTATTGGTTAGGGTTAGGGTTGAGGCTAGGATATAGACATTAGGGTTAGGGTTAGGGTTGAGGTTAGGGATATAGACATTGGTTAGGGTTAGGGTTGTGGTTGAGGCTATGGATTAGGGTTAGGGTTAGGGTTAGGGTTAGGGTTGAGGCTAGGATATAGACATTAAGTTAGGGTTAGGGTTGAGGTTAGGATTAGGGACATTATGGTTAGGGTTAGGGTTGAGGCTAGGATATAGAGGTTAGGGTTAGGGTTAGGGTTGAGGTTAGGATTATGGTTAGGGTTAGGGTTGGGAGGAGGCTAGGTTAGGGTTAGGTTGTTAGGAGTTAGGGTTAGGGTTGAGGTTGTGGATATAGACATTAAGTTAGGGTTAGGGTTAGGGTTGAGGCTAGGATATAGAGACTATGGTTAGGGTTAGGGTTGAGGCTAGGATATAGACATTATGGTTAGGGTTAGGGTTGAGGCTAGGACTATGTTAGACATTAGGGTTAGGGTTAGGGTTAGGGTTAGGGTTAGACATTATGGTTAGGGTTAGGGTTGAGGCTAAGATATAGACATTAGGGTTAGGGTTAGGGTTAGGGTTGGTTAGGATATAGGGTTAGGGTTAGGGTTAGGGTTGAGGCTATGGTTAGGGTTAGGGTTAGGGTTGGTTAGGTTAGGGATATAGAGATTATGGTTAGGGTTAGGGTTGAGGCTAGGTTAGGGTTAGGGTTAGGGTTAGGGTTGAGGCTAGGATTAGACATTGGAGGTTAGGGTTAGGGTTAGGCTAGGATATAGACATTAGGGTTAGGGTTGTGGAGGGTTGAGGCTAGGATATAGACATTAGGGTTAGGGTTAGGGTTGAGGCTAGGTTATAGGACATGGTTAGGGTTAGGGTTGAGGTAGGATATAGACATTGGTTAGGGTTAGGGTTGTGGTTGAGGTTAGGATATAGACATTATGGTTAGGGTTAGGGTTGAGGCTAGGATATAGACAGGGTTAGGGTTAGGGTTGAGGAGGATTAGACATTAGGAGTTAGGGTTAGGGTTAGGGTTGTGGTTGAGGTTAGGTTATAGACATTAGGGTTAGGGTTAGGGTTGAGGCTAGGATATAGACATTAGGGTTAGGGTTGTGGGGTTGAGGTTAGGATATAGACTATTAGGGTTAGGGTTGTGGTTGAGGTTAGGATATAGACATTAGGGTTAGGGTTAGGGTTGAGGCTAGGATATAGACATTAGGGTTAGGGTTAGGGTTGAGGCTAGGATATAAACATTAGGGTTAGGGTTAGGGTTGTGGTTGAGGTTAGGATATAGACATTGGTTAGGGTTAGGGTTGAGGCTAGGATATAGACATTTGGAGGGTTAGGGTTAGGGTTGAGGTTAGGGTTGGATATAGACATTGGTTAGGGTTAGGGGTGGAGAGATATGGTTAGGGTTAGGGTTGGGTTATGGTTAGGGTTAGGTTAGTGGAGGAGTTATGGTTAGGGTTGAGGGTTGTGGATATAGACATTATGGTTAGGGTTAGGGTTGTGAGGACTATGGTTAGGATATAGACATTAGGGTTAGGGTTAGGGTTGTGGAGGCTAGGATATAGACATTAGGGTTAGGGTTAGGGTTGAGGCTATGGTGGAGGAGACATTATGGTTAGGGTTAGGGTTGAGGCTAGGATATAGACATTATGGTTAGGGTTAGGGATGAGGCTAGGATATAGACATTATGGTTAGGGGTTAGGGACTGTGGTTAAGGTTAGGGGATATAGACTATGGTTAGGGTTAGGGTTGAGGCTAGAGATATAGGTTAGGGTTAGGGTTGGGAGGAGACTAGGTTATAGACATTAGGAGTTAGGGTTAGGGTTAGGGTTGAGGAGGATATAGACTATTGGTTAGGGTTAGGGTTGAGGCTATGGGAGGGTTGTAGACTATTAGGGTTAGGGTTAGGGTTGAGGCTAGGATATAGACATTAAGTTAGGGTTAGGGTTGAGGCTAGGATATAGACATTAAGTTAGGGTTAGGGTAAATTCTTGTGTTCTTTTATTATACATTGTATTACCTCGTCTTTGTTTATCAACTATTGTGCTATTTATCAACTACTACTTGTTATTTTATGACTATTTGTATTACTTGTATTAGTCTACTTTATAGTTTTGCTACTTTCCATTTATCCTGCACTGTTTAGGAAACGCTGCAAGTAAAAGCTTTTAATTGTACCGTTACACTCGCTGTATTCTGTGTGTCTGACAAACAATTGTTAGAGCTACGGTTGTGGTTAGGGTTAGGGTTGTGGAGGAGACTATGGTTAGGGTTGTGGAGGAGACTATGGTTAGGGTTGTGGAGGAGACTATGGTTAGGGTTGTGGAGGAGACTATGGTTAGGGTTGCACCCGTATGTGGACATGAAACTAGGGGTTAGAGCTACGGTTGTGGTTAGGGCTAGGGTTAGGGTTGAACTGGACGTGGACATGAAGCTGGGATTAGGTTTTGGGTTGTGGTTGAGTGCTAGGGTGGACGTGGGATGGGGACATGAAGCCAGAGTTAGTGGTTGAGGCTAGGTTTGGGGTTGAACTTGGATAAGGCTCCTCCACAGTTACTCCACCAATACAACAGAATGCTGGGACTAAACACCTCCGCCGTGCTGATCCTCAACACAGGGGCCCCTCAGGGGTGCGTGCTCAGTCCCCTCCTGTACTCCCTGTTTACTCATCATTAAGTTTGCCGATGACACAACAGTGATCCTGATCACCGACAACGACGAGACAGCCCATAGGGAGGAAGTCAGAGACCTGGCTGTGTTGTGCCAGGAGAACAACCTCTCCCTCAGTGTGATCAAGACAAAGGAGATGATTGTGGACTACAGGAAAAGGAGGACCGAGCAAGCCCCCATTCTCACCAGCGAGGCTGTAGTGTAGCAGGTTGAGAGCTTCAAGTTCCTTGGCGTCCACATCACAGGAGACTGAAAGGATTTGGCATGGGTCCTCAGATCTTCAAAATGTTCTACAGCTGCACCATCGAGAGCATCACTGCCTGGGTTGCATCACTGCCTGGTATGGCAACTGCTCTGCCTCCGACCGCAAGGCGCTACAGAGGGTAGTGCATGCGGCCCAGTACATCACCAGGGCCAAGCTTCCTGCCATCCAGGACTTCTGTACCAGGCGGTGTCAAAAGAAGGCCCTAACAATTGTCAAAGACTCCAGCCACTCTAGTCATAGACTGTTCTCTCTGCTACCGCACGGCAAGCGGAACCAAGTCTAGGTCCAAGAGGCTTCTAAACAGCTTCTACCCCCAAACCATAAGACTCCAGGACACCTATTCAAATGGCTACCCAGACTATTTGCATTGCCCCCCCTCTCTTCTATGCTGCTGCTACTCTGTGCTTATCTATGCGTAGTCACTTTAATAACTGTACCTACATGTACATTTTACCTCAATTACCCTGGATTAACCGGCGCCCTGGACTAACCGGCGCCCTGGACTAACCGGTGCCCTGGACTAACCGGTGGACTAACCGGTGCCCTGGACTAACCGGCGCCCTGGACTAACCGGTGCCCTGGACTAACCGGTGGACTAACCGGTGCCCTGGATTAACCGGCGCCCTGGACTAACCGGCGCCCTGGACTAACCGGTGCCCTGGACTAACCGGTGGACTAACCGGTGCCCTGGACTAACCGGTGCCCTGGACTAACCGGTGCCCTGGACTAACCGGTGGACTAACCGGTGCCCTGGACTAACCGGTGCCCTGAACTAACCGCCGCCCTGGACTAACCGGCGCCCTGGACTAACCGGCGCCCTGGACTAACCGGCGCCCTGGACTAACCGGCGCCCTGGACTAACCGGCGTGGACTAACCGGTGCCCTGGAATAACCGGCGCCCTGGACTAACCGGCGGTGGACTAACCGGTGCCCTGGACTAACCGGTGCCCTGAACTAACCGCCGCCCTGGACTAACCGGCGCCCTGGACTAACCGGCGCCCTGGACTAACCGGTGGACTAACCGGTGCCCTGGACTAACCGGTGCCCTGAACTAACCGCCGCCCTGGACTAACCGGCGCCCTGGACTAACCGGTGCCCTGGACTAACCGGCGCCCTGGACTAACCGGCGCCCTGGACTAACTGGTGCCCTGGACTAACCGGCGCCCTGGACTAACCTGTGCCCTGGACTAACCGGTGCCCTGGACTAACCAGCATATTGACTCTGTACTGGTACCCCCTGTATAAAGCCTCGCTATTGTTATCTTACTGCTGCTCTGTAATTATTTGTTACTTTTATTTGTTACGTGTTTTTGAGGTATTTTCTTAAAACTGCATTGTTGGTTAAGGGCTTGTAAGAAAGCATTTCACTGTAAGGTCTACACCTGTTGTTTTCGGCACATGTAACAAATACAATTTGATTTGATTTGATGTCGTGTGAACTCTTTACAACAGATCCCATTCTCCAAAGACTGTGGCTCTGACGATGTGTGTTTGAGTGACCTGCTCTTGAAGTTGAAGAAAGGAGAGATGATTCCCAGGTGAAATCTGACACTCTCTCAACCTAGCCTAGTAAAATCAGACTGAACACAGGGCTCAATGTTGAGCACAGCATTCAGTCTGGTTAAACCAGGCTACTCTCAACCTACACTCTTCCTCCAAGAGCTCAGGAATAACAGACATGTCTCGTATTATTAGACAAGTTTCCCATATTTTTCTATGGGAACAGACAAATAAGTCCTGTTCTGTTGGTCTGGTTTAGTGGGAATACACTTCCTCTATGAGTTGAATGACACAGACCGGGATTCAAGCAAACCCCAATGTGCCGACATTGCACTGCACTTGACTTTCAGAAGCAATTTCCTTGACTTTCACAGAGACGGCATTTGCAGTAAACACTACAGATGCGGCTCAAACATAAATAACCTTTAACAGTCAAATGCAGTGTGATTTGTTTGAATACCAGCCGTTATATGACAGACAGACAGACAGACATACCCTCTCATGCCAGGTGGGGTACCCAGCTTTAGGGCAGAACCAAGAGGTAAGACAGACAGACAGACAGACAGACAGACAGACAGACAGACAGACAGACAGACAGACACGGTCGTTATGACACACAGTAGACATACAGACACAAACGCACAGACAGCACCTCTTAAAGTGAGTAGTAAGGTCATAAACCTTGGCCAGTCAGAGGGACATATGTTATTTTCACTGCTCCAGTTAATGGTGACACCATATATGGCCCCATGAGATCTGTTCATGGATCCCCCATCAAACTGTGGTGTTCATTCTACAGCATTTCATTTCCCCCATACAGGTAGAGTTATACATTCACTCTGACCCCCTCAGTATTGTTCTGAGTAAAACGAGTGTTGTGTTTTGCAGCTCGTCTAGGATGCTGGTCAGCTTTAAGGACAAGAGGCTCTCCTTCACTGTGTCTGTGACCAACAAGAAGGAGAATGCGTACAACACCCAAGTCACGGCCACGTACTCCAAAAACCTCTTCTTCGCATCCATCAGTCCTCCAGTATGCATCAGCATCTTTGCTTTGTACACATACGCATACGCATGCCCTAGAGGAGGGCTATTTTGATATTTATCAGTAAGCATTTACCTAACGTTGTGTTTCATTTCAGAGTGATGGAACAGAGGTAAAGTGCACCTCCACCAAGGAGTCTCTTACCCTCTCATGCCAGGTGGGGTACCCAGCTTTAAGGCAGAACCAAGAGGTAAGACCTGACGCCTAAAGACAAGACAGCCGTCGCGTGTGTAGGTCTCTGTCAGCCGGGGTTGCCGTTCCTAAACAATACACTGTTCCCTGCAGGTGACATTTGGAATCAACTTTGACTTCAACCTGAATCAACTGCAGACCGAAGCCGACGTGAGCTTTGAAGCTCTAAGGTAGCACTTGTTTGCTCGTTTGTGTACCAACCACAGTTGATCATATAGTGTTCTCTGTTAGGACTCTGGGTCTTCTTCTGTTGCACGGTCTTACTTCTCCTCTCTACAGTGACAGCACAGAGGCGAACCCGTCAGACAACCAAGCCTCTATCTCCGTCCCTGTCCACTATGACTCAGAGATCTCCCTCTCCAGGGAAGCCAATCTCAACTTCTATGTGGTTGACATGGACAATGAAGCGAAGACCGCAGTTAATACCTTCAATGACATCGGTCCTGAGTTCAAATTCTCTCTGAAGGTGAGAAATCATGTGCACCCAGCTACACGGTCCTTTTAGTACTTTACAGTGTACACTGGTTTGCCAGTCTGGGGTAAAATATTTCCTTTCCCCTTGTGGTAGAAATGGTAAGAGAAGTATGACGCGTCAATTAGAAGTGTCTTCTCTTCTGTTTAGGTCTCTACAGGGAACTTCCCAGTCAGTCTGGCCTACCTCACAGTCTCACTGCCCAGTGCTACAGCAAGAGGGAACCCATTGCTGTATGTGACAGGAGTCAAAACAGAACCTGTGGGTATAAATAACCAGTCAACCTGCCTTGTCCAAAATCTAACAGTGTGTCTGCGTGGAGAATGTCCCATTTCGCTGACGACCCTCCGCACCCCGGCATCCTATCAAGAGCAAAGAGAGAGAATTCGGCAGACAGAGTGGGAGGGTCGTCGCAAGTGAAACGGATTGAATCCAGCCCGAGGACGTGCCACCTGACCAATACGAATACAAATGTTGTTGCTGTTCTGCAGGCTGGCGAAGTGAGCTGTGAAGTAACCAGCCTCGTCAACCCTCTGAAGATCAGTGAGAAGCCTTACACAGCATCCTTCTCCAAGGAGAACCTAATGGGCACAGAGGATCTGGTGCGTGTGTGTGTGTTCTTTTGACAGACAGAGACAAAGATAGAGTCACAGTGTATATCTGATGATCTCCTCTGAATACATGTCCTATTGTTTTCTGATATTTCCAGAACTGTAAGACAGCCAAGTGCCAGCCTATGAAGTGTGTCCTGAAAGACATGGGGATAAAGAGCGATTTCTTCGTGAACGTGACCACGCGGATATGGAACGGTACCTTTGCTGCTGTACGTATAGATCGCACATTCATCTACTCCTCGTCATTTACATGCTTGCTTCTCCTCCTCCCATGGAACGGCGTCCTCTCATTACCTCTTTCATTATCCTCGTCTTGTGTCTGAGCAGTCATCCTTCCAGTCCACTGTGCTGACTGTGAGCACAGAGATAGAGACCTCCGAGCCTGAACTGCTGGTCGTCTCTCACAAGCACCTGACGGTACAGGACTAATACATAAAAGACATTTGAATACAGCCTCACCTAATATCTTTGAAACCCAGAGAGAAGCTGTAAAAAACAACAACATTTAAGTGCCTTGTTTTGGTTGTTTTGTACAAGCTCTACACTGCCCTCTCCTGGATCTAGGATGAACAGGATATTAACAGCTACAAGACTTGTATTGCCTGACCGTACTGTGATACATCCCGCCTCCTGTCCTGTCTGCAGGTTGGCGTCACCATCAGTAAACCAGGGGTGAAAGGAGAGGTGCCTGTAGGCGTTATTGCGGGCAGTGTGATTGGAGGCCTGCTTCTATTGGCTCTGGTCATTGGCCTGCTTTGGAAGGTATTGTATGCGTTCAGTCTTTTGTTGACTTACTGCTGTAAAACTCTCTTCACAGCAGATGCTCTGAGCTTATCCTACCAAGACCAAGAAGTACTACCATGTCATCTTTTACGTCTGTGTGCCTCTCTCCCTCTCCCTCTCTGTCTCTTCCTCTGTCTCTCTCCCTCTCCCCCAGTTTGGCTTCTTCCGGAGAAAGTACAAGCAGCTGATGCAGAACACTGAGGAGGATGATGCAGAGACCGAGGGACTGGAGAACACAGCAGAGTGAGAACCAGGCACGGGAAAGAACCCATCTCGGAAACGACAATGTGCCTACAGACTGAGAACACATAATGACCAACGGACCACAACCACACATAAACAGTAACTGAACAAACATGAGTTGTACATACATATTGAGCCAAGGGCTTGTTAGTGGAAAGGGGCTGTCTGGTTGGGTTGGTGGCTTTAAAATGGTTTGGGTGGTGAAGTGAATGGAGTGTTTTGAGTGAGCAGAAAGACATTGGCCCTCTGACCATCAAACACATCCATACAAAGACCCCATTATGTCTGCCATCTTGGATCCTCTATAGGAAAGTAAATAATCTACGGTGCATTTTTTACTCAATGAATTCATACTTGGGTACTTATTTTTGTTCAAATAATTGTTGCTTTTAAGTCATAGGCCTATTGTTGGATAAGAAGCTTGTGTATAGTGCATTTGTCATCTCTCTGGATGTTACTGTGCAATTTACTGTGCAATTGGTTGGAAAGCACAGAAGTATATTATAAATATCCTTTCAAATGGTTCTGGAAAATAGCCTACGCATAAGAGATTGTAGACAGTCGGCATGGTTATCATATGTTGGCATTTGTCATGCTCAGCGTTTCCCTTTGCAATGGGAGGGGTTTGACATTCCCTTGATGCTGAGGCATCCTTTTTTTTTTTTTTTTTGAAATGTGTGTGCCTAATAGCAACATTTGAACAGAATCCACAACCCTTCTTTCCTACTTTCACTGGTGCACTTCCTGTCTCTGAGTGTCTCAGTCGCGGTGTTCCTGAGACAACACTGTATAGTTACTACCAGCCGTACAACTGTGAAGACACCGGCTTTAGAAAATACACTGTATTCAGATCAGATGACTATAAAAATGGATGGATTTACTATTTGTAAAATGTTGCTATATCAGAGTAAAAGGCCGTTTTTGAATGTGTAGAAAATGAGAATATTTATTGTGTGACTTAAATCTGAAATATGTATCATTCAGATACATTATCATCCATTTAAAAAGTGTTTTACTTATTCCCTGCACAGCGAAAGTAGAAATAAAATATTGGAAGCGTGTGCTGGTTCATTTGTTTATTTGTAAAGTTACTGTATCGTGATTGGGAGAAAAGCGAAGCTCGGTGTAAAGGTACGCGCAGAAGACTAAACCCTCTGAGAGAATGTTTACGAGAAAAAATGTTGCACTGTTATTTTTCCAGATATATTTTCAATGGGTACATGCCACTTCTTTCCTGAACATTTTATTTCATTAAAACGAAAGTGTTGTATATATACTGATTGTACATTTTATTTCATTAAAACGTTTGAAAGTGTTGTGTATATATACTGATGGTACATTTTATAGCATTCAAACGTTTGAAAGTGTTGTATATATACTGATGGTACATTTTATAGCATTCAAACGTTTGAAAGTGTTGTATATATACTGATGGTACATTTTATAGCATTAAAACGTTTGAAAGTGTTGTGTATATATACTGATGGTACATTTTATAGCATTCAAACGTTTGAAAGTGTTGTATATATACTGATGGTACATTTTATAGCATTAAAACGTTTGAAAGTGTTGTGTATATATACTGATGGTACATTTTATAGCATTCAAACGTTTGAAAGTGTTGTATATATACTGATGGTACATTTTATAGCATTCAAACGTTTGAAAGTGTTGTATATAGACTGATGGTACATTTTATTTCATTTAAACTTCACGTACATAAAGGTGTGACTGACTATATTTTTGGATTAGGGACAGCTTTAAAAAACGGATACAGTGTGTATTACCTAATATTTGGCATAAAAAAAGCTCCTAGATGAGGTTAGAGGTCAACTCTGGCATGTCCACTGGCACTCTTTGTTCTCTTTCCAACAGGACTCGTCAGCTTCATACACCTCCTACCAAAGACAGAAAACACCCCCCAGCATTAGCTTCCTGTGGAACTAATTGCACTAATTCAAACTGTGTCTTCAGACAGGCTCTGCAGCCATGTGACTGAGTCACTTGACAATGATTAGTTCAGCCATTGAGCTAACGCCAGTTAGCAATTGCGCTAACGCTAGTTAACAACTCACATCAAACGGCACACAGAGATAGCCAAAAAAATGGAATCCACGAGTTCATCTGACTCTGGGGAAGTAGATTAGGGGTTCGTTGCCAAAATTCTGAAGTATCCCTTTAATGATTACCCTATGTCTCATGACCATTCTGTACTACATTGTACCCATATATACATTTAGTAAACACTTTTAAAAGAAGTTGAATCGATACCTGTGCAGTAACAATAACGACTACAGAAACAACATTGTGTTAACGTGTGTATTTCAGCAATAACAATAGGAAACCTTCTGCGCTTCTCCGTCTCTAGCCACATGATCAGGTCCTGCTCACCTTCTTCCATATGGGCACGGTGGCTTTCAGGGTATCTATACAGTACTGCACTGCCTCCAGAGAGTCCCCCCGGTGAGGAGACGAGATGCCGATGATCACACTGGCCTCAGTCACAGGCACCACCCTGGAAAAGAATAATAATACATGTCTTATAGCATAGTTATCCTATAGATAGTGTCACAGTTCCCCCACCCATAGTCTGACATACAGTAGTAACTAGTAGTAACTAAGTGTTAGGCAGGCAGGCAGGGTGGGTAGTTTACCAGGAATGAGACAGTAAGAGATTTGTGAACCTCACCCCAGTCGATGATGAACACAGATGTGCCTGACAGTCGGCCATCTTGCCCTGATGTCTGTGTATATCTTCCTGAGTTCTGATTCGGCCATGGGGATGTAGGCTTCATACTCCAGCTGCTTCACTTTCATCCCTTCGAAACTGTCCCTCGTCGTCCCTGAAATAATGAATCACAATCATCACTGGCATTATGGCTTGGACTGAACATACTATGTGCCACAACTCTGTGTTAGCCTGCTGAACTAAAAGCTAGGCATTCATCGAACCACCTCCATTAAGCATGTCAAATTCAAATCAAATTTTATTGGTCACATACACATGGTTAACAGACGTTAATGCGAGTGTAGCGAAATGCTTGTGCTTCTAGTTCCGACCGTGCAGTAATAACCAACGAGTAATCTAACCTAACAATTTCACAACAACTACCTTATACACACAAGGTTAAAGGGATAAATAAGAATATGTACATAAAATATATGGATGAGTGATGGCTGAATGGCATAGGCAAGATGCAGTAGATGGTATCGAGTACAGTATGTACATATGAGATGAGTAATGTAGGGTATGTAAACATTATATAAAGTGCCATTGTTTAAAGTGGCTAGTGATACATTTATTACATCAAGATGCAGTAGATGGTATAGAGTACAGTATGTACATATGAGATGAGTAATGTAGGGTATGTAAACATTATATAAAGTGGCATTGTTTAAAGTGACTGGTGATACAGTTATTACATCCGATTTTTAATTATAAAAGTGGCCAGAGATTTGAGTCAATATGTTGGCAGCAGCCACTCAATGTTAGTGATAGCTGTTTAACAGTCTGATGGCCTTGAGATAGAAGCTGTTTTTCAGTCTCTTGGTCCCAGCTTTGATACACCTGTACTGACCTCGCCTTCTGGATGATAGCGGGGTGAACAGGCAGTGGCTCGGTTGGTTGTTGTCCTTGATTATCTTTTTGGCCTTCCTGTGACATCGGTTTCTGGAGGGCAGGTAGTTTGCCCCTGGTGATGCGTTGTGCAGACCTCACTACCCTCTGGAGAGCCTTGCGGTTGTGGGCGAAGCAGTTGCCGTACCAGGCGGTGATACAGCCCAACAGGATGCTTTCGATTGTGTATCTAAGTGTTTTCGGTGACAAGCCAAATTTCTTCAGCCTCCTGAGGTTGAAGAGGCGCTGTTGCGCCTTCTTCATCACGCTGTCTGTGTGGGTGGACCGTTTTAGTTTGTCTGTGATGTGTACGCAGAGGAACTTAAAACTTTCCACCCTCTCCACTACTGTCCCATCAATGTGGATAGGGGGATGCTCCCTCTACTGTTTCCTGAAGTCCACGATCATCTCCTTTGTTTTGTTGATGTTGAGTGTGAGGTTGTTTTCCTGACACCACACTCCGAGGGCCCTCACCTCCTCCCTGTAGGCCGTCTCATCGTTGTTGGTAATCAAGCTTACACTGTAGTGTCGTCTGCAAACTTCATGATTGAGTTGGAGGCATGCATGGCCACGCAGTCGTGGGTGAACAGGGAGTACAGGAGAGGATCAGCGGGGTGGAGATGTTGTTTCCTACCCTCACCACCTGGGGGGAGCCCGTCAGGAAGTATAGGACCCAGTTGCACAGGGCGGGGTCGAGACCCAGGGTCTCGAGCTTAATGACGAGTTTGGAGGGTACTATGGTGTTAAATGCTGAGCTGTAGTCGATGAACAGCATTCTTACATAGGTATTCCTCTTGTCCAGAGGTTAGGTCAGTGTGCAGTGTGGTTGCGATTGCATCGTCTGTGGACCTATTTGGGGTGGTAAGCAAATTGGAGTGGGTCTAGGGTGTCAGGTAGGGTGGAGGTGATATGGTCCTTGACTAGTCTCTCAAAGCACTTCATGATGACGGAAGTGAGTGCTACGGGGCGGTAGTCATTTAGCTCAGTTACCTTAGCTTTCTTGGGAACAGGAACAATGGTGGCCCTCTTGAAGCATGTGGGAACAGCAGACTGGGATCGGGATTGGTTGAATATGTCCGTAAACACACCAGCCAGCTGGTTTGCGCATGCTCTGAGGCCGTCTGGGCCGGCAGCCTTGCGAGGGGTAACACGTTTAAATGTTTTACTCACGTCGGCTGCAGTGAAGGAGATCCCGCAGGTTTTGGTAGTGGGCCGTGTCAGTGGCATTCTATTGTCCTCAAAGCGGGCAAATAATTTGTTTAGTTTGTCTGGGAGCAAGAAGTCGGTGTCCGCGACGGGGCTGGTTTTCTTTTTGTGGTCCATGATTGTCTGTAGACCGTGTCTGAGCAGCTGAATTGCGACCCCACTTTGTCTCTATACTGACGCTTAGCTTGTTTGATTGCCTTGCGGAGGGAATAGCTGCACTGTTTGTATTCGGTCATGTTTCTGGTCGCCTTGCCATGATTAAAAGCAGTGGTTTTAATAGTCGCCGTGGGTACAACATCACCGATGCACTTCCCAATAAACTCCCGCACCGAATCAGCGTATGCATCAATGTTGTTGTCTGAGGCTATCCGGATCTCACAGGTTACTCAGTCAATGCTGCTTAATTATCCTTATTTTAAACAGAAATATCCATGACACCTTACAGTCAGGAAAACAGTGAGTGTTCTGATAAAACAGTAGACATAAAACAGTAGTTGAGCTGAGCTGTGTGTAGTCCCTACCCACCTATGAAGATGGAGATGGCTCCACAGGAAGGGCAGGTGACAGAGTCTGACACTGTGTCCACAGAGAGTTTGTCATGTGTCAGTTTAACGAGATCCCTGGGATCCCCTTCCGCCTCAGCCATCTGGGTTAGGAATGAGGGATGAGGACTCTAAAAGAAGCAGACATTTGACATTCAATTGAAATTGGTGGAGATTGTGAAAAAGTAGTCTAATTTACCGCAAGGGACAAGAATCTGAACCTAAAGGCAAAGTAATTCAAAAGGACAATACTGCATATGCAATATGAATTTCTCTTCCATGATTAAGAGAGTAAATGTTAATTCATTTTTGTACCTAAATGATGTTTGATTTATCCTCCACTTAACGGCGGAATAACAGCAACCTCATCCCCATCCCTAAGGCTCACACGCACGTCACCAAGGGCCAGGTACTCCTGTCGCACAGCCAAAACAACTGAATCGCGCACAGCAGATAGTCTTGGGAATAAAGAAAATACATTACATTCATAAAGTAACGAGTTAAATGACTAAGATATCTTCTAATTCAACTTGTAGGGTCTCGTATTTACCTGGGGTGTCTGCTGACAAGGTCTTGCCACAGCTCGACGGTCGTCAGTTCTGAGGCGACCCTGATCGTCTCCGATTTGAGTCCCGTCAGCTCGGCACTTTTGGCGAAATAGAACACTGACACCTATTGAACACGTAAAAACACACACATTGCTGTAGGCCTAACTTTGACAGATATGAAGACACTGACAGTTCAGAATAATATTGAAATAATTCTGCATCCCACTTGTTTTATTTTTGGCAAATACAAACCGCCAACTGCGCTTACCTCGATAGTCATGGATTAAGTTGTATCCGCAACATTGATAAATTAATGTAGACTACTATGTTACTACTGCAGGACTTCAGACCAGTAGACTACCAAGGGAGAATCTCAATTGCAACCTCCGGGCGTCCTCTCTCCTCGCCTCCTTCTCAAAACCCATTGGATGAGATAGCCATAGATCCCGCCCCTCTGAGCTTCTCCTCCAATGAGTTCTGAGAAGGAGGCAGAAGCGAGACCGCGAGGTAATATCAATTGAGATTTTTCCATGCATATCTACGTTTACACTCACTCCTCCTTGCAGTCAGCTGACTAGAAGGCAGGAAATAGGTGGAGCGTACATTCACTCCAAAACTAACAGACAGGCCACCAGATGTCCCCATAACACATTACAAATGTAGGCTAGACCCAAAGAAAACAATCTAAAACCACATTTCCCCCCTATCATTCACAGCTGTTATGCCATACTCTCTACTTCTACGTCTCTCTGGTATTGCTATTTGAGGTTTAACCTATGTAAACTAGTACTAATATGAATCGTTTGCAAAAGGTTGTAAATGTCAAATTAACCATTTAAAGGGGCAATCTACAGTTGCCATATCCATTTTTGGACTTAGAAATGAATGATATGTACCAATATATAAACGTATAAATGCCTCGTGAGCTTAGTTCAACTGTCGTACCCCATCAGAACCCACAATGTAAGCTTGTTTACTCAAATGTTTGTAAACAAAGTAAATGTAAACAAGCACTGTATAGCCTCAAATTATGATGAATATAATGTTGATATCGATGTTGATATCATGGATGGGAAAAGGCCTTGCATCCACAGCAGCTGTCTCTTAATTTGAGAGTGGTTACATTTCTCCAGCCCCATAGAAATATAAAGAGATTCTCCAGCTTTAACCTTGAATGCAACGTGAGATGCTCCCTGTTGACCCGTTGAGACATATGGGGAAGATTCATATACAAGCAACACTAAGGCTGTTCAACGGGCAGCTAAACTTTGGTTAACGAATTACGTTTATCTTTAAAAGCCTCTTTGGAGATGGGATTGGACAGCCTATATTTATATATTTGACCCCAGCGAATGAGGGCCAAACAACTGTCCAATCTATTATTGGAATGGTGGTATTCTAACAGCTATTATTATCATCTGTTAGTCGCTATCTATTCACACTGCAATGGAGCACTTAAAAAGATTAAGGCATCAAAACTGGAGCTGAGGCCACAGCCTATGCTTGGGGGTACTAGCCCACTGGAAAATAATTCTGCCCATTCCAGTAACTCTTTTTGCATTTGTATTTCTCGCTTGACAAGAAATCACTCTTGTAATATTTTGTTGTTGTTGCATCTTTTTTTTATTTGTACCTTTATTTAACTAGGCAAGTCAGTTAAGAACAAATTCTTATTTTCAATGACGGCCTAGGAACAGTGGGTTAACTGCCTGTTCAGGGGCAGAACGACAGATTTGTCAGCTCGGGGGTTTGAACTTGCAACCTTCCGGTTACTAGTCCAACGCTCTAACCACTAGGCTACCCTGCCGCCCCAAGAAGACGTGCCCATCAAATTAATTTCAATGGCAATTTAAAACTGAGCTGGTAGTATGACATTTTACTCAACACATTTTTTTGAGCAAACAACAGCAAGTGAGCTGTGAAACATATACATCGTATGGTGTTCAAGTATCTGTACAGTTCATGACACAGGTAGGCTACAATTGATGAAATCTGAATAAAAAGGTGCGAGTTCCATCGTTAAAGCCTGCACGTTTTGGACTTCTAACCTCTTTTAAACCTTGTGTGTTTGAGCTACAGACTTCCGGGTTGTACCATTGGATTGGTATACTTCTTCTACATCTGTCGATGCCAACCATTAGTCTGTGTGATTTAACAGGGGCTGAGCTAGAGCGGTGTTTGAGAGAGTCCTGAAGGCGCCGGTGGCTAGGTCTTTTTACAAAAATGTATGTAGAGTCCGAATGATTT
Organism: Oncorhynchus tshawytscha; assembly: GCF_018296145.1. Taxonomy (NCBI): domain Eukaryota; kingdom Metazoa; phylum Chordata; class Actinopteri; order Salmoniformes; family Salmonidae; genus Oncorhynchus; species Oncorhynchus tshawytscha. The sequence goes on from NC_056448.1 coordinate 3,341,850, forward strand.
GAGCTGCAAACCATTCGAATCTATTCATGAAAAGATGATAGTCTCAATACCACATGTTTCGCCCTATGACGCTACACAACAGTGATGAGAAAACAACATCTACATAGAAGATCACAGAAAATCTCAGGACATAATGTCTATAATACTGTAATAAGCTCACATAGTTGCTGTCACAAACTCAAACTCCACACAGTATACACAAAGCATTGATATTCATTCATACATTTTTATCAGGTATTTGCTTTTGCAGACCTTATTTTTGTATTGACATTTGAACAACTCATGAATGCAACTACTTATATCAAATTGTTTTGTGTTCTACTTGTAGCCATGGTTGTCCTTAATAAAAAGGTAAAACACTTCATTGCGAGGCTAAATCTAAGGGCTGGACATGCAGATAAATTCAAGTCAGATAAATGAAAATCCGATATTTTCTGGGATTTCGGGACTGATATTAATGCCCTCTCTGGTCAACATTGTGGTCTTGCCACGCACCTCCACCGTCAGTACTTCTGCCCCCAAAGCAGTCTTTAATGCACGCTCAATATTGAGTTGCTCTTCAGTAGACTACCTGATGAAGGGGAAGCTATAATAAAATATATCTCTCTCTCCACCCCCCACCAATTTGAAGACCGCCCACTTCAGATATTTTGTTTGAGGAGACCCCTTTAAAGATTTAAAAAGAGAGACGGAGTCAGACAGTTTGACAGTCACTCACTGAGGGTTGGCATAGCGTGCGCACAGACACAACTTCTTTGCTGCGCGTCTAGTCGCTCACGCCAGTCCGCCTTCTGTCCTCATGTTTAGGATGCTACAAACACCGCAGCTCCGCCAAGGCGTCATAGCGCTTTTCATGTGGTTCACTCACTTTATGGAGGACCACAAAGTCCAGGGTGAGTATGCTATGATTAATTATGTGATATGGCATAACTTTTTAAGGTCTAGTTGTAGGCGACATTTGTCATTGGTGCATCAGTCCATGGGCACCTTCATTCAACCTAGTGACATATAGTAGTGTCTTATCTCATACAACATGGAAAGGCGACTGCATGGGTGTGTGACTTTGAGTTAAATCTTTGCTTCTGACTTTCTGGACTGAATTCAGTTGTAGTTATGTACTTTCATGTTTTTTGCACTTCCAAATTACCACATTTTCTAAGAAAACGCGGTACCAAGCTCAGGAAATGCATCTTTCAAATACGTCATAAGAACATATGGGTGATTTTGTATTAAACGATTGGTGATTGTGTCTGAAACAAAAGATGTTGGCTCTAATGGAGTTCATGGCAAAATGCTATCCGTCATAAAATTACGCGTGGATAGTCTGAAGAAGGAATCTATTGCACATGGAGATTGGTCAACATGACTCCCTATACCTTTACAAGTGGGTCAATGCCCTGCAAGCTGAGCTGAGACAGATGGACTGGTGAGTCCCAAGGAGGAGTTACGCGCGGCTCCTCTCGTGCGTCCTTTGGTGAAATCCCGCTGCGTTGGGATTTATTGGTCTTTACGCAACCAGACACATTTGGCACAGCCTGTATTGTAGAACTTTGCTCTAAACACACACACACACACGCACACACGCACACACACACACACACACTTTTTTGCTTAGAGCAAAGTTCTAGGGTGCTATAGGGGGAAATGTGGTGTTGTTTACGCTGTAGCCTGCTCAAATAAGGCTCTACTTTACCGTTATACCTGTGATATGAGACGTTAACTGGACATGGGCTGTCTCTCTCCAGCCGGTAACTGCTGGTTGCAGCAGGGTAAGAACGGCCGGTGCCAGGTGCTCTACATGTCCGGGATGACCCGGGAGGACTGCTGCCGGAGTGGCCGTCTGGGCACTGCCTGGACCGAGGAAGACGTGCCCAACAGCACGCTGTTCCGGTGGATGATCTTCAATGGAGGCGCGCCTAATTGCATACCTTGTAAAGGTGAGTGAAAGTGTGTGGTAATGATGAATGTCCTCATTGCAAGCGGTGCAACACTATTCTGGAAACCTGGTGGAACTTCTTGCAAAAAAAACATCTGTCCTTATATCAGACGGACCCATTATGTATGATGACCGGTTCCTCCATCCATCCATCCATCCCATCCATCCACCCAACCATCCATCCATCCATTTCAGAAACATGTGACAGCGTCGACTGTGGTCCTGGGAAGAGATGCAAGATGAACAAGAGGAACAAGCCTAGGTGTGTGTGTGCTCCGGACTGCTCCAACGTCACAGGGCAGGGGTCCGTCTGTGGGTCCGATGGAAAGTCCTACAGGGACGAGTGCACCATGCTCAGGGCCCGATGCAGAAACCATCCCAACCTGGAGATCCAGTACCACGGGCGCTGCCGCAGTAAGTCCCACTCAGGATTAGGGTAGCAAAATTCGGGAAACTTTGCCAAAATTCTTACGTTTTCCAGATACAGTATCCCAGTTGTAGGATCCCTCCCTGCTTACTCCCTCTTGATTCTGGGAATTTTTGGAAACGTTTCAGGAATTTTGCAACCCAGCCAGTTCATTAATACAGGGTCAAATGAGGACATGCTCTCACTTTCAGCTTCCATTTCCAGTCTTTCATATGTATTATTTCGGAAACAATTGTCTGACTTGTGAGACTATACCAGGTTTAGGTTAAAAGACTGTTTCCCCATGTATGGCACAAGGGGCATACTGTACTTACTGTTTATGACCTGGAGGCAGTAGACTAGGCATTACTAGGCTCCCTGCCTAAAGTGGGCCGGGATTCACTCACTGGTAGACGGTGCACACACTTCAGAGTGTGTGAGGCTGAGTATCAACTATTGTAGACTGGTGTACCAACCTGATTCTCAGCACATGTTCTGGTGCATGGGCATAGAAACAGCTGGTTTAGACAACTTTAGAGTATTGCAGGTCCAAAAAAAGACCAGAAGTGTGAGGCGAAGTCTGTCATCTGACTTCACACATAGGCTAAGTCAAGCTTGGGCAGTAAGGAAAGCTTATATATTACTGCTCCATAGCAGCAAAGGGAAAAACAAACATCACATGTGAGTGAATATGTGGCGTGATCTGAGATTGGTGAAGTGAAATGATCTAATTGTGTGTAATTGAATGGTTCACGTGTCATGAACAGTGTCACATTAGTCAGTCATGCCTCTGAATGTTTCTGTGTGCGTGTTTCCATCCACAGAGACATGTCATGGAGTCCGCTGTCCCGGTAGCGCGTCGTGTGTCGTAGACCAGACGAATAACGCCTACTGTGTGACATGTAATCACCAGTGTCCAGAGGGGACGTCACCAGACCAGTACTTGTGTGGGAACGATGGTGTTGTTTACGCCAGCTCCTGCCACCTGAGGAGAGCCACGTGCATCTTGGGAAGGTCCATTGGTGTGGCCTACGAAGGGAAATGCATTGGTAACTACTAGAGCGTCGATATGTGGAGTTGTACGTGAAGTTGATACATCAGTTGTCGAATGGAGTTTGGACACACCTGCTCATTCTATGGTTTTTCTTTATTTTGACAATTTTCTACATTGTAGAATAATAGTGAGAACATCAAAACTATGAAATTACACATATGGAATCATGCAGTAACCAAAAAAGTATTAAACAAATCAAAATATATTTTATATTTGAGATTCTTCAAAGTAGCCACCTTTGCCTTGATGACAGCTTTGCATACTCTTGGCATTCTCTCAACCAGCTTCATGAGGTAGTCACCTGGAATGCATTTCAATTAACAGGTATTCCCTGTTAAAAGTTAATTAGTGGAATTTCTTTCCTTCTTAATGCATTTGAGCCAATCAGCTGACAGTCAATCATTACTTTAAGACAAGATGGTCAGTCAATCTGGAAAATGTTTGAATGTTTGAACTTTGAATGTTTCTTTCAGTGCAGTCACAAAAAACCTTCAAGCGCTATGATGAAACTGGCTCTCATGGAAAGGAAAGGAAGACCGGGAGTTACCTCTGCTGCAGCCCAAATAAATTCTTCACAGAGTTCAAGTAACAGTTACATTTCAACATCAACTGTTCAGAGGAGACTGTGTGAATCAGTTCTTCATGGTCGAATTGCTGTAAAGAAACTACTACCAAAGGATTCCAGTAATAAGAAGAACGTTGCTTGAGCCAAGAAACACGAGCAATGGACATTAGACCAGTGGAAATCTGTCCTTTGGTCTGATGAGTCCAAATTTGATATCTTTGGTTCCAACCGCCATGTTTTTGTGAGACGTAGAGTAGGTGAACGGATGATCTCCGCATGTGTGGTTCCCACCGTGAAGCATGGAGGAGGAAGTGTGATGGTGTAGGATTTTTTTGCTGGTGACACGGTCTGTGATTTATTTAGAATTCAAGGCACACTTAACCAGCATGGCTACCACAGCATTCTGCAACGATGCACCATCCCATCTGGTTTGCGCTTAGTGGGACTATCATTTGTTTTTCAACAGGACAATGACCCAACACACCTTCAGGCTGTGTAAGTGCTATTTGACCAAGAAGGAGAGTGATGGAGCGCTGTATCAGATGACCTGGCCTCCACAATCACCCGACCTCAACCCAATTGAGATGGTTTGGGATGAGTTGGAGCGCAGAGTGAAAGAAAAGCAGCCAACAAGTGCTCAGCATATGTGGAAACTCCTTCAAGGCTGTTGGAGAAGCCTTCCAGGTGAAGCTGGTTGAGAGAAGGCCAAGAGTGTGCAAAGCTGTCATCAAGGCAAAGGGTGGCTATTTGAAGAATCTAAAATATATTTAGATTTGTTTAACACTTTCTGGTTACTACATGATTCCATATATGTTATTTCCTAGATTTGATGTTTTCACTATTATTCTACAATGTAGAAAAATAGTTTAAAAAAAAATAATAATACTTGAATGAGTGGGTGTGTCCAAGCTTTTGACTGGTATTGTAGATTGATGAAGATTTTCGTGCTTTGATCTGCCAAGCTTTCGGTCACAAAGACCTTTGTCAGATTATACTGGAGTAGTAGGTCTACTAAGCATCAGAAAATGTGTCTGTTCTGTCTGTTCTAATTCACACAGGCAGGGCACTAAGACTATTGGCGCCATCACCAGAATCATGCTGTCTGTTTTGGTCGGAAAATGGATCTGCACTGGCCTGGGCCTGTGAGGGAGTGTAACAATAGTGTCTGATGCTCTCTGTGTGCGTCTCCTCTCCAGACGCCAGGTCATGCGAGGACATTGTGTGTCGGGGAGCAAAGAGTTGTCTGTGGGATGAAGCGAGTGGCCGCGGACGCTGCTCCGTGTGCGATGAAGCGTGTCCAGAAAGTCGGCATGCCGAGAGTGTGTGTGCCAGTGACAACAACACCTACCCCAGCGAGTGTTCCATGAGGCAGGCCGCCTGTGCTCAGCAGCGCCTTCTGGAGGTCAAACACTCAGGATCCTGCAACTGTAAGTACACGGTTGCATTTCAAATGGCACCCTATTCCCTATATAGTGCACTACTTTCGACCAGAGCCCATTGGCACCCTATTCCCTATATAGTGCACTACTTTCGACCAGAGCCCATTGGCACCCTATTCCCTATATAGTGCACTACTTTCGACCAGAGCCCATTGGCACCCTATTCCCTATATAGTGCACTACTTTCGACCAGAGCCCATTGGCACCCTATTCCCTATACAGTGCACTACTTTCGACCAGAGCCCATTGGCACCCTATTCCCTATATAGTGCACTACTTGGCACCCAGTGACCAGAGCCCATTGGCAGTGCCCTTTCGACCAGAGCCCATTGGCCTATTCCCTATACAGTGCACTACTTTCGACCAGAGCCCATTGGCACCCTATTCCCTATACAGTGCACTACTTTCGACCAGAGTGCACTACTTTCGACCAGAGCCCATTGGCACCCTATTCCCACCCTATTCCCTATACAGTGCACTACTTTCGACCAGAGCCCATTGGCACCCTACTACTTTACTTTGGCACCCTATTCCCTATACAGTGCACTACTTTCAACCAGAGCCCATTGGCACCCTATTCCCTATACAGTGCACTACTTTCGACCAGAGCCCATTGGCACCCTATTCCCTATATAGTGCACTACTTTCGACCAGAGCCCATTGGCACCCTATTCCCTATACAGTGCACTACTTTCGACCAGAGCGACGCATCCACTGAGAACGTAGGAGAAAGTGGCTCCAACTCCAATACATGCGTTTCGCCAGTCAGTTTACCCAAATGTTTACCCAAGGTCATCATTGAGGGGAAAACCCTAACATCAATGCGTTACTAAGTTAACATTTGACTTAAGTGGAAGTTGGGATAAAAATAACTGCAACCCATCCCTCATCCTATTTTCACAATGTGATGTTACGTTAAAGTTGTCTTAGTGTGCCGATTGTGGCAAAGTCACTTGCTTGTACAAGTCTGATAGTGCAGTCTTTATCTCAGCCTGGGAAGGAGGTTAGAAACAATGTAAAGGCCAACCTTATGACCAACCACCTCATAAATGGACTGTTATTCTATTGTTCCCGTGATGTGATTAATTCAAAACATGGAGGAATGTCTCTCAGTGTATCCCATCCTAGAAATACCACAATGCCTTGCATTTCTCCTGTAAACAGTAAACAGTAATGTTGCTGTGATTAAATGATTTCAGCATGTGGATTATGAGGACTGGGTTTTGGATGGTTTGTTTTTTGGATGGGGTTTTGACTACATCTGCCTGTGGATGTTTGTTATGAAGATAAATATTTTTAAAGGGCAAATACCACACTAACAGGGTGGTCCTTTGCAGAAATGGGATAGGTCCCAGTCCCGTCTTGTGCATCAGCTGAAAGCAGAGTTTCACAACGCAGAAATGAAGTTGTATTATTCTGTACTGTAAGAATGAGTATATGAGCTCTGTTCTGTTCTCTCTATTTTCAGGTTTAAACCAGGTTTAAACCACTGAGCCAACTAACCCTCATACACCACCACTGCCCTGCCCTGCCCAGCCCAGCCCAGCCCAGCCAACACCCCAGCGTCTCAGCCTCCCAGGACCCAGCTCCTATGATAACCAGAATCACCTTGCTTCATGTCCCATGCGGGAGAAGACCGCCAGTGAGTCCAGTCAAGGAAAAGAAGCTAAATGTTGCAGTGAGATTCTGTGCCGTTGTCATGTTCACTGATGCAACAGCAAGTGGACCGTTTTGTTCTTCCATTTCGTCATCAGACACGGAACTTTGAGGAAGAGGAGGATGAAGAGGAGGAGGAAAAAGAGCAGGAATACTAGGAATTTCCTCCATCAATACGTCCTCCAACACCGGATGATAAACATTCATAATAGCTGAACAGTGTTTCAGTTCAGCCACAGAATACTGTTCATACTGTACATGAAGTGTATAATTATTTATTGTGCTGAGCCCAGTTTCCCCAGATGCATCTTAAGGCTAAGATCCTATGGTTCTAACCACGAACTTAGCCTTCAGATGCTTTTGGGAAACCGGACCTATAGGAAGAGAAGAGGAACTAAGCAATCGTATATTTCGAAACGTCTGTGCGTTGGTTTACTTGTATGTATTTATATATTTTATTATTATTATTTATACATTTACAGTGTCAGTCTGTCTTACTGTGTATACCCTTTTGTCTCTCATTTTATCCAAAGAGAAAGTGTATTATTTATTTGAGGTGCAATGCTACCCACATTGATGGTCTTCTCATGTAAACTCCTGTAACGCAATTCTCTTATCTGAGCTGTACACATCCGCTTGTTGTCGGGCAAAGATTTGGATTTTTCCCCATCTACCGTGTCCCTCCATTGTGAAATGTTGGCTAGCTAGTTGTGTGTGTTCCAGTTTATTTTATTGAGAACCTTTTTGCTCACTGATGTATATACACCCTTGTGAGAGAAAGGCCCTGGTTTTGTTTACAACTCAAAGCTGACGAAAATGGCTTTGTCTAGTTTTTGTTGAACAAAAGTTACCCGTCCTAGTCCCAGTCCAGTGCATACCAATACTTTTAGTCAAATAGTCTCTTTCCCGTCAGAAATGTTATAGCTTTTGTGCATTATGGGGAAGAGGATGGAGAATACTGTGACTGAAACAATGTATGTATTATGTTTTATACAACATCGGAGTAGGATTTAATTTCATTTTTGAGTTGACATTTTTGTTTTTCATATTTCATAACGTGCCATTTGATACTCTTGTTCACTTTGATTTGCCAATGTTTTTCAGTGCAGTCAATCATTGAATGACATCACTCCCTCTGAGCCAAGTAAATGCAATTTACCACACAATGTTCATCACATACAATATATCACACTTAAGCATGTTGTTTTTCCTCACACTTTTGGGGGATATTCATATGACTTAACTGCTGCGGTAAATTTACTACCTGTTTGTCCAAAACAGAAATCTGTTTTCAGAAGATAACAGCTGCTAAATTTACAGTGGGGATAAACATTGATGAATAAACCCTGGTCTATTTTGTTATATTATGTTGAATAGAGATTCAGTCATAAATATATAGTTTTGTATTTTTTATGTGAATGTTAAATGTACATAATAGCTATTATGATGATATTTGTACAGGGCAAGAGAGTAAAGAATAAAATCATTTTTTCCCTCAAACTTTTTGTGCTTTGTCTACCATTTACACACGACACAAAGCAAATACCTACCTTTCCTCTCCTGTCTACTCAGTCCAGTGTTCTACATCATCATCAGATTTGCATTAATACAATCACAGCCAGACAGTCAGTCATTTTCTCTCCTCAGTCCTCAACTACCTGAATGTTATCTGTTACTTGTGCTGAAGGACCACATAGATTGATACTGTATTTATCTCCATGTGCAGGACAGAACTGTGTCACTCAGTCACAGCCATATTTAAACCGGTAGATTCAACTTGTGGCTGATCGACTGAAGCTTGTTTGGCATTGTTTCCCCAGCCGTGTGAAAAGCTGACTTAGCTTCTGTGCTATGTGGTCCGGTCCGGTGAGTGAGTGAGTGAGTGAGTGAGTGAGTGAGAGAGAGAGAGAGAGAGAGAGCTCGGGGGCATCAGGGTCCAGCAGACATGAACCAGCCCAGCAGCTCTCTTCCTCACCATCCCTCTCCCTGCTCTGCCTTGGATCTGAACCCGAGACTCTCATCTAATCACATTTCAGCAGCAGTAAATGCGATCCTAATCGTACTGTGTGTGCCGTGACTGGTCCTTGTCTGTCTTTTTTTGGAAAATGCTGCCTGGGCCTGGGAGTCCACACTGCTAATATAACAACATTATGGAAATGCTGATGCGACAGTCTGAGCCGAGGCTGAGCTGAGTGGGAGCATTTCCCATGGTGGCATCAGAGGTGACTCTCTCTCTCTTCTCTCCTGTCCTGACCTTGGCATAGCATGAAAGGCAAAACCTGGAAGGTTGCACTGAGAACCCGTGCCACATCACTAAAGTTACTTTAATAGATTATAAAGTCCTAGAAATGATTGCACATACAGTAGACATTGAAACAGGATTGCAGAATGTCATGCCTGTTTTTAATAGGAGAAGAGGACATTTTGAGCGAGGGAGGGAGGGCGCGAGATAGATAGGGGAGAAAGAGAGGCAGACAGAGAGAGAGACAGATAGCCAAAGAGACAGACAGGCATAGAGAGAGAGACAGAGAGAGAGAGAAGTGAGTGAACCAATGACTCGAAAAAGGAGGTGTTGCTGAAGTTTCATATGAAAAGTGTTAGACGGTAACAGTGGTTGACGGGGTGCTCAAAGTGCTGCCCACACACAATGCCGTCTGCCAGAAACTGGGGACCATTTTGGACTAGTCTAGTTAGATGGACCGGATGAGCATGTTATATGAATCCTTTCCTCTTTCCTGTTCACAGACAGACCCCTGTAGCCCTGACAGACTAGACCCGACCCCACTAGCCCTGGCAGACAGACCCAACCGGACACGCCACAGAGCCCTGCTGAGCTCCTCTTAGGAGTTCAATAGAAACGTGTGAAAATGTGTAGCTTTCTGTGGAAAAGGACTGTATCAAGTCAGTCACAGCAGGTCTCCGCAGGGCAGGGGGCTGGCTGGGAGCACATCACAGCACAGCGTGTACGCTACCCACTTATACACTCTGAAAAAGGAATGAACTAACACTGGGGATCTATTGAAATTGAAACAGTACAGTCCCAATGGGCACACACTGGTTGAATCAACTCAATTTGTCGATGTATTGTGAAATGGAATCAATGCGGAAAATACACTGGATTTGAAAAAAGTAATCAACTAGTACTGTCTTCATCTCATTTCAACCGTTGTCAACATTGAAATGAGAGCTTTAACTTAATACATTGAGTTGTTACATCAATTTAATTTCAACATAATCATCCGATGTACACTACCGTTAAAAAGTTTGGGGTCACTTTGACATGTCCTTGTTTTTGTCACGCCCTGATCTGTTTCACCTGTCTCTGTGCTGGTCTCCACCCCCCTCCAGGTGTCGCCCATCTTCCCCATTATCCCCTGTGTATTTAAACCTGTGTTTTCTGTCTGTCTGTTGCCAGTTTGTCTTGTTTGTTCAAGTCAACCAGCGGGTTGTCTCAGCTCCTGCTTTTCCCCCAGTCTCTCTTTTTCCTCATCCTCCTGGTTTTCACCCTGTCCTGATGCTGTGCCTTTGCCCCTACTCTGGATTCCTGACCTGACCCTGGGCCTGCCTGCCGTCCTGTACCTTGGCCCCACTACTCAGGATTATCGACCCCTGCCTGCCTTGACCTGTCGTTTGCCTGCTGAGGTTGTTACAATAAACATTGTTACTTCAACACAGTCTGCACTTCAGTCTTACCTGAAACCGGATAGTTATTTTTAAAGAAAAGCACATCTTTTGTTCATTATAATAACATTATAAATTGATCAGAAATACAGTGTAGACATTCTTAATGTTATAAGTGACTATTGCAGCTGGAAACGGCAGATTTTTTATTTTTAATGGAATATCTACATAGGCTTACAGAGGCCCATTATCAGCATCACTCTGGTGTTCCAATGGCAAGTTGTGTTAGCTAATCAAAGTTCATTTTAAAAGCCTAATTGATCATTAGAAAACCTTTTTGAAATTGTTAGCACAGCTGAAAACAGTTGTCCTGATTAAAGAAGCAATAAAGTTGGCCTTCTTTAGACTAGTTGAGTCTCTGGAACATCATTTGTGGGTTCGATTACAGGCTCAACATGGCCAGATACAAAGACTTTCTTCTGAAACCCGTCAGTCTACTCTTGTTCTGAGAAATGAAGGCTATTCCATGCGAGAAATTTCCAAGAAACTGAAGATCTCATACAATGCTGTGTACTATTCCCTTCATAGAACATCGCAAACTGGCACTAACCACAATAGAAAGAGGAGTGGGGTGCAATGCTGTGAACTAGCTTCATTAAATAGTACCTGCAAAACACCAGTCTCAACGTCAACAGTGCAGTACAGGCGATTCCGGGATGCTGGTCTTCTAGGCAGAGTTCCTCTGTCCAGTCTCAACGTCAACAGTGCAGTACAGGCGATTCCGGGATGCTGGTCTTCTAGGCAGAGTTCCTCTGTCCAGTCTCAACGTCAACAGTGCAGTACAGGCGATTCCGGGATGCTGGTCTTCTAGGCAGAGTTCCTCTGTCCAGTCTCAACGTCAACAGTGCAGTACAGGCGATTCCGGGATGCTGGTCTTCTAGGCAGAGTTCCTCTGTCCAGTCTCAACGTCAACAGTGCAGTCAGGATATTCCGGGATGCTGGTCTTCTAGGCAGAGTTCCTCTGTCCAGTCTCAACGTCAACAGTGCAGTACAGGCGATTCCGGGATGCTGGTCTTCTAGGCAGAGTTCCTCTGTCCAGTCTCAACGTCAACAGTGCAGTACAGGCGATTCCGGGATGCTGGTCTTCTAGGCAGAGTTCCTCTGTCCAGTCTCAACGTCAACAGTGCAGTACAGGCGATTCCGGGATGCTGGTCTTCTAGGCAGAGTTCCTCTGTCCAGTCTCAACGTCAACAGTGAAGAGCGATTCCGGGATGCTGGCCTTCTAGGCAGAGTTCCTCTGTCCAGTCTCAACGTCAACAGTGAAGAGGCGACTCCGGGATGCTGGTCTTCTAGGCAGAGTTCCTCTGTCCAGTCTCAACGTCAACAGTGAAGAGGCGATTCCGGGATGCTGGTCTTCTAGGCAGAGTTCCTCTGTCCAGTCTCAACGTCAACAGTGAAGTACAGGCGATTCCGGGATGCTGGTCTTCTAGGCAGAGTTCCTCTGTCCAGTCTCAACGTCAACAGTGAAGAGGCGATTCCGGGATGCTGGTCTTCTAGGCAGAGTTCCTCTGTCCAGTCTCAACGTCAACAGTGCAGTACAGGCGATTCCGGGATGCTGGTCTTCTAGGCAGAGTTCCTCTGTCCAGTGTCTATTATTTTGCTCATCTTAATATTTTATTTTTATTGGCCAGTCTGAGATATGGCTTTTTCTTTGCAACTCTGCCTTCAGCTGTGCTAACATAATTGTAAAAAGGTTTTCTGCTGATCAATTAGCCTTTTAAAATGATAAACTTGGATTAGCTAACACAACATGCCATTGGAACACAGGTGTGATGGTTGCTGATAATGGGCTTCTGTACTCCTATATTCCATAAAAAATCTGCCGTTTCCAGCTACAATAGTCATTTACAACATTAACAATGTCTACACTGTATTTCTGTTCAATTTGGCATTATTTTAATGGACTAACAAATGTGCTTTTCTTTCAAAAACAAGGACATTTCTAAGCGACCCCAAACTTTTGAACGGGAGTGTATACGTTAAAATTGCAATAAACATTCCACGTAGAAAAAAAACAGGCTGTATGTCAAAGTCAATTCGGAGTGAGGTTGGGTTTATGTAGGCTACATGGACATTTGATTTGCCCAAGTGGACACCAACAACTCAAAGGGAAGCTTAGTAGGTATTGTAGGTATACTATCATTCATCCATGGTTGGTTTGATCTTTGGAAGTTTAGAAGTAGTTAGCATTAGCCCGTAAGATGCCAAATTCATTATATTAATAATATCATTTTACCTTTGGACGTTGTCTTGTACATGGTTGGTTGATTTCAAAGTGAATCTATAAATTATTAATATTATGGATTCAAGTCTCCATCTCCACCAAAACTCTCACTTGAAGAATAGGACTAAATCGAAATAAACTTTATTTGAAGCGCATTTAAAGTTTGATTTGATTTAGTACTATTCTTTAACTTTCATTTTTGGTTGAGATGGAGATGAGAATGCAACAAATCAAGCATTCATTTGTAAACAAACTGGATATTGAATTATGAACGCAACCAAATATCAACAATTGAAGGTGTATCTTCTGCTTGGATAGTGTATATTATGAAGGGTGTGCAAAGCTGTCATCAAGGCAAAGGGTGGCTACTTCTAAGAATCTATCATCTAAAATATATTTTGATTTGGTTGACACTTTTTTGGTTACTACATGATTCCATATGTGTTATTTCATAGTTTTGATGTCTTCATTATTATTCTACAATGTAGAAAATAGTAAAAATAAAGAAAAACCCTTGAATGAATAGGTGTTCAAACTTTTGACTGGTACTGTAGTTCTGATGAATATGTTGAAATTAGATTTATGTAACAACCTGTTAGTCCAGTTAAATCAATATACACTGAACAAAATTATTTTACTGAGTTATAGTTCATTAAAAGGAAATCAGTCAATTGAAATAGATTCATTAAACTCTAAATCTATGGATTTCACATGACTGGGATTACAGATATGCATCTGTTGGTCACAGATAACTTTAAAAAAGATAGTGGCGTGAATCAGAAAGCTAGTCAGTTTCTGCTGTGAATCAGAAAACCAGTCAGTTTCTGCTGTGAATCAGAAAACCAGTCAGTTTCTGCTGTGACCACCATTTGCCTCATGCGGTGAGACATCTCCTTCACATAGTCGGTCAGGCTGTTGATTGTGGCCTGTGGAATGTTGTCCCACTCCTCTTCAATGGCTGTGCAAAGTTGCTGGATATTGGCGGGAACTGGACCACGCTGTCGAACACATCGGTCCAGAGCATCCCAAACGTGCTCAATGGGTGACATGTCTGGTGAGTATGCAAACCGTGGAAGAACTGGGACATTTTCAGCCTCCAGGAATTGTGTGCAGATCCTTGCGACATGGGGCCGTGTATTATTATGCTGAAACATGAGGTGATGGTGGCGGATGAGTGGCATGAAAATGGGACTCAGGATCTTGTCACGTTTCCGTGCATTCAAACTGCCATTGATAAAATGCAATTGGATTCATCGTCTGTAGCTTATGCCTGCACATACATAACCGCACCATGGGGCAAAATTTACTTTGAAAGCAAAAATCAACATGCAGCAAAAAAGCATTCATCAATTAGTAGAACATATGGTCAGCGGACTGGCGGTAGTCCCCGGCTGCAGTCTTTGGCCCAACAGACACTTTTCCCATTGGCCTTTTATATCTGACAGGGAACGAGAAAAGGTATCCTCTGGAAATGTGAAAAGGATGTTTAAAATGAGCTGAAAATCCCATCTCTGACTTCCCTTCCCTATGATCACGTTTCAAAGTGCACACAATGGCCCGTATTCAGAGCAGGTTGGCATTTCTTGTCATGCATCTTACACTGGAGGCAGCTCTGTAGAGTGGTCCCCAGCTGGCATAGCCACAAAGTCATCAAACCCTAACTTTAACCATACTGCTAACCCTATTGCCTAATCCTAACCCAAACCCTAACTTTAACCACACTGCTAAACCTATTGCCTAATCCTAACCTTAAATCTAGACCAGCACTTTTAATACATGTTTTGAATATTGCCAATTTGGATTTTGCAGCTGTACCATCTCGCGGGAATCGCTCAGTTCTTTCTCCAGGGCAAGAGTCATGACAATAAACCTTCGCATTCAGAAAGCGCCAGAGTACAAGCACTGATCTAGGATCAGGACATCAGGTCCCCGCTGTCCACATAATTATGATCTAAAAAGCAAAGCGGATCCTGAGACACTTTGTGAATACGGACTAACATGTCCCATAAGAGTGAGTGTGCGTGCATGCCTCACTGATCCCATATACAATCAGCCTCTCTAAATGAAGAGATGAAAGATTGAAGGAATGCTGCTCCTCTTTCATTAGGGCCATTAGTTGAGCAAACGTCTAGTACGACATGGACAGTTAGTTGGGTCACGTTGACCCAAAGTTTTGCAACAAGGATGTCAGTGTTGTACTGTGGTAGGGGCCACAGCGATATCTATTTGTTTATTTAAAGCTGGTAACTTGGGTTTTAGGCATAAATGTACTATACTTAAGCAATTACGCATGACGCAACGCAGCCTTTAGCCGTGTTATATTGGCCATATATCACAAACCCCAGAGGTTCCTTATTGTTATTATGAACTGGTTACCAACGTAAATAGAGCAGAAAAAATTGATGTTTTGTCATAGCCGTGGTATACGTTCTGATATACCACAGCTGTCAGCATTCAGGGCTCGAACCACCCAGTATAAAATCTTGTTTATAAGGTGTCTGAAGTGAGCGAACACAGAGCACAATTCCATAACACCGCATGGATCACTTTTTTGTCATTTACATTATTAATATGTTATTTTTTCACCTATACGTGAAATATTCCATTGTCTATAGAAGTATAATACATTTTCTACTCTGTGAACATTATATGAAATGTTACATTACGGCATTATGATTGATATTTTCCTCAGGGTTGCGAGATGTGTCAGAAAAGTAAGTGATTCTGGGTGAGAGTCATTCTTTAGTCTTGTTTGCTGAGAAACTTCCCTGGGAAAGGATGTGCTAATGTCCAGGTGTATTGGAAATGGAGGATTAGACTTTTTAAAGAAGATTAGTGTAACACTGTCTAGCCAGACCCTCGCTGGATAAAAGCGAGAACAGATTTAAAGTTTCTGTCTTGCAGACGGCTTTGTAAAGTTGTTCAGACATGGTCGAAGTTTTCAGATGAATCCCAAGTGTTCATCTGTCTGCATACTAATATTTGTCTGGGACAGACAGGGACAGAGACAGTCAGAGCGATTGGAAATGGACTTAACTACTTTTTAAATATAGTTTCTCGCCCGAGACAGAGTGTTGTTATATGAATGCTCGAAGAAAGTAAAAGTACCATTGTTTCATTTCAAGTCCTTAGCATTTCACAGCAGTGACAGAACGTTTTCAAGCTCCGTTAAGCTAGAAACAAAGAGAATGACTTTAAGCACAAATGAGGAAAGAATTTCTCTCTCCTGTCCTTCAAACTGTGGTTCTAGACTGCATATTTTGGGAAGGTTTATATTCTGTTCAGTAGCATTGATTATATATCCTATGTACAGTATTGTAAAATATATTAAAATATATTGATTCGTTCCATCAATCCATGCAACACCAAGGCCAATTAATGTATGTCATTTCAACCATGAACACTTTACTTAGTCTGACACACATATCATATAGATCTCCATCAAATGGTCATCAACCAAGCAGTGTGAACTCCTACATGTATGAATGTCACCATTTAGACATGCAAGAACATAGCACTGAATATAGAACACAGTGTTATATACAGTCAGGGCTTACCCCAAGCAAACATCTCTCCATTGTCCTGGCATTCAGATCAAAGAATATAAAAAGATAGAGACATCCTATCCCAATAAGGACTTCCTGACAGAAAACTACCCTGTGACGTCAACATGGTATTCACTCGGCACGAAACGGAAGAAGATATGACGAAATGCTAAGGTACTATCTGAACTTCTGAACTCTATCCAATAAACACTCATTTTAGTTTTCCGTCGCACAGCGGTTTGCAACATTTTGCTACTATGTGCCCTGTGAATACGACCCATGTTTGTCAAGCTATGATATGGTACATGTAATAGGGACTTCCTGACTAAAAACGAACCCCTGTGACGTCTTGTCTGGCACGAGATAAATAGTGGGCTCCGAAATTATTGACACCCTTGATAAAGATGAGCAAAAATAACTGTATAAAATAAATAATTCAAATACCGAACTATACTGTTATTTAATTATATAATTCTATTTTATACTAACACAACTGCTCAGAGAAAAGAGATTTTTGTTCAACAAGTGAGAGCATACATTTTTTTAAAGGTTGGAGTAAAAATGATTGACACCTCTGTTTCAATTCCTCACCTTGCGAGGATAACTGCACTGAGCCTTTTTCTAAAATGTTTTATGAGGGAGAACACATTCGGGGGGACCTTAGATCATTCCATACAGAATCCTTCCAATTCCTCACCTTGCGAGGATAACTGCACTGAGCCTTTTTCTAAAATGTTTTATGAGGGAGAACACATTCGGGGGGACCTTAGATCATTCCATACAGAATCCTTCCAATTCCTCACCTTGCGAGGATAACTGCACTGAGCCTTTTTCTAAAATGTTTTATGAGGAGAACACATTCGGGGGACCTTAGATCATTCCATACAGAATCCTTCCAATTCCTCACCTTGCGGATAACTGCACTGAGCCTTTTTCTAAAATGTTTTATGAGGGAGAACACATTCGGGGGGACCTTAGATCATTCCATACAGAATCCTTCCAATTCCTCACCTTGCGAGGAAAACTGCACTGAGCCTTTTTCTAAAATGTTTTATGAGGGAGAACACATTCGGGGGGACCTTAGATCATTCCTTACAGAATCCTTACAGATATCCTTTGTCTGCACTTATGGACTTGCCTGCCCTCTTCAATTCAAAACACAGGTCTTTAATGGGTTTCAAATCCAGAGACTGAGATGGCCATTGCAAAAATGTTGATTTTGAGGCCAATTAACCATTTCTTTGTGGGTTTTAATGTGTGCTTGGGGTTATTGTCTTGCTTGAAGATATACTTTTGACCAAGTTCTAGCCTCCTAGCAGAGGCAACTAGGTTTTTGGCTAAAATGTCCTTGTACTGGGTAAAGTTCATGATGCCGTTGACCTTAACAAGGGTCCCGGGATTCTTGGAAGCAAAAAACAAAAAGACCCTTGGAAGCAGAAAAGAACCCCATTCCTAATGTAAAATATGGTGGTGGATATTTCATGTAACGGGGAAATTTTGCCTCCACTGGTCCTGGGGGCCTTGTTAAGGTCAACACTCAACAGCATCATGAACTTTGGACAGTACCCAGGACATTTTAGTCAAAAACCTGGTTGCATCTGCCAAGAGGCTGAAAATTGGCCTGAAGTGGATCTTCCAAAAAGACATTAACCCCAAGCACACATCAATTGGCCACAAAATCTATATTTTGCAATGGCCATCTCTCCGGACTTGAAACCCGTGCAAAAGCGGTACCGGAGCGCCAAGTCTTGGTCCAAGAGGCTTCTAAATAGCTTCTATCCCCAAGCCATAAGACTCCTGAACATCTAATTAAATGGCTACCCAGACTATTTGCATTGCCCCCCCACCACTGCCACTCTCTGTTGTCATCTATGCATAGTCACTTTAATTAACTCTACCTACATGTACATACTACCACAACTAACCGGCACCCCCCTCCCCCTGTATATATTGTCATCTTTTATTGCTGCTCTTTAATTACTTGTTACTTTCATCTCTTATTCTTTTTTTTTTAAACCGCACTGTTGGTTAGAGGCTCGTGAGTAAGCATTTCACTGTACAGTCGACACCTGTTGTATTCGGCACATGTGACTAATACATTTGATCTGATTTGATTTGAAAACCTGTGGTTTGAATTGAAGAGGGGAAGTCCATAAGAGCAGATGAAGGATATCAAGGATCTGGAAAGATTCTGTATGGACGAATGGTCTAAGATCCCTCCAATCTAATCAAACATCTGAGAAAAAGGCTCAGTGCCGTTATCCTCATAAGGTGAGGTATTGAAAGGTGTCGAAAGCAGGGGTGTCAATTTATACCCCTACCTTACATTTTTTATTTTAAACACAATCACTTTCTTTAAACAATTGTAAAAAATGTTTTTATACATAATTATATAATTAAATACAAATACAGCTCAGTATTGATTTAATTATTTTACACAGTTATTTTTGCTCATCTTTATCAAGGGTGTCAATCATTTCGGAGCCCACTATTTATCTCCTGTCAGACAAGATGTCACAGGGGATCGTTTTTTTGTCAGGAAGTCCCTATTACATGTACCATGTCATTGTTTAGCTTGACAAACATGGGTCGTATTCACAGGGCACATAGTAGCAAAATGTTGCAAACCGCTGTGCAACAGAAAACTAAAATGAGTGTTTATTGGATAGAGTTCAGATAGTACCTTAGCATTTCGTCATATCTTCTTCCGTTTCGTGCCGAGTGAATACCATGTTGACGTCACAGGGTAGTTTTCTGTCAGGAAGTCCTTATTTGGATAGGATGTCTCTATCTTTTTATATTCTTTGATCTGAATGCCAGGACAATTAAGATATGTTTGTTTGGGGTAAGCCCTGACTGTATACTTGTCTACTGTATGACTCATCACTGTACACAACACACATACACACATGCATGCATGTACACACACACTTGGGGTAAGCCCTGACCGTAAACTGTACTGAATGAGTCACCATTAGAGAAATACTATGAGCAGTTCCTCTTGCTTATGGCTCTAAGTGTAGCAGGCTGCGGGGAGAGGGTTTGTGGCCTCAGTGTATGTAGCAGGCTGCGGGGAGAGGGTTTGTGGCCTCAGTGTATGTAGCAGGCTGCGGGGAGAGGGTTTGTGGCCTCAGTGTATGTAGCAGGCTGCGGGGAGAGGGTTTGTGGCCTCAGTGTATGTAGCAGGCTGCGGGGAGAGGGTTTGTGGCCTCAGTGTATGTAGCAGGCTGCGGGGAGAGGGTTTGTGGCCTCAGTGTATGTAGCAGGCTGCGGGGAGAGGGTTTGTGGCCTCAGTGTATGTAGCAGGCTGCGGGGAGAGGGTTTGTGGCCTCAGTGTATGTAGCAGGCTGGGGGAGAGGGTTTGTGGCCTCAGTGTATGTAGCAGGCTGCGGGGAGAGGGTTTGTGGCCTCAGTGTAGCAGGCTGCGGGGAGAGGGTTTGTGGCCTCAGTGCAGCAGGCTGCGGGGGAGAGGGTTTGTGGCCTCAGTGCAGCAGGCTGCGGGGAGAGGGTTTGTGGCCTCAGTGTATGTAGCAGGCTGCGGGGGAGAGGGTTTGTAGCCTCAGTGTATGTAGCAGGCTGCGGGGAGGGGTTTGTGGCCTCAGTGTATGTAGCAGGCTGCGGGGAGAGGGTTTGTGGCCTCAGTGTATGTAGCAGGCTGCGGGGAGAGGGTTTGTGGCCTCAGTGCAGCAGGCTGCGGGGAGAGGGTTTGTGGCCTCAGTGCAGCAGGCTGCGGGGAGAGGGTTTGTGGCCTCAGTGCAGCAGGCTGCGGGGAGAGGGTTTGTGGCCTCAGTGCAGCAGGCTGCGGGGAGAGGGTTTGTGGCCTCAGTGCAGCAGGCTGCGGGGAAGAGGGTTTGTGGCCTCAGTGTATGTAGCAGGCTGCGGGGAGAGGGTTTGTGGCCTCAGTGTATGTAGCAGGCTGCGGGGAGAGGGTTTGTGGCCTCAGTGTATGTAGCAGGCTGCGGGGAGAGGGTTTGTGGCCTCAGTGTATGTAGCAGGCTGCGGGGAGAGGGTTTGTGGCCTCAGTGTATGTAGCAGGCTGCGGGGGAGAGGGTTTGTGGCCTCAGTGCAGCAGGCTGCGGGGAGAGGGTTTGTGGCCTCAGTGCAGCAGGCTGCGGGGAGAGGGTTTGTGGCCTCAGTGCAGCAGGCTGCGGGGAAGAGGGTTTGTGGCCTCAGTGTATGTAGCAGGCTGCGGGGAGAGGGTTTGTGGCCTCAGTGTATGTAGCAGGCTGCGGGGAGAGGGTTTGTGGCCTCAGTGTATGTAGCAGGCTGCGGGGAGAGGGTTTGTGGCCTCAGTGTATGTAGCAGGCTGCGGGGAGAGGGTTTGTGGCCTCAGTGTATGTAGCAGGCTGCGGGGAGAGGGTTTGTGGCCTCAGTGTATGTAGCAGGCTGCGGGGGAGAGGGTTTGTGGCCTCAGTGCAGCAGGCTGCGGGGAGAGGGTTTGTGGCCTCAGTGCAGCAGGCTGCGGGGGAGAGGGTTTGTGGCCTCAGTGCAGCAGGCTGCGGGGGAGAGGGTTTGTGGCCTCAGTGTATGTAGCAGGCTGCGGGGAGAGGGTTTGTGGCCTCAGTGTATGTAGCAGGCTGCGGGGGAGAGGGTTTGTGGCCTCAGTGTATGTAGCAGGCTGCGGGGAGAGGGTTTGTGGCCTCAGTGTATGTAGCAGGCTGCGGGGAGAGGGTTTGTGGCCTCAGTGTATGTAGCAGGCTGGGGGAGAGGGTTTGTGGCCTCAGTGTATGTAGCAGGCTGCGGGGAGAGGGTTTGTGGCCTCAGTGTATGTAGCAGGCTGCGGGGAGAGGGTTTGTGGCCTCAGTGTATGTAGCAGGCTGCGGGGAGAGGGTTTGTGGCCTCAGTGCAGCAGGCTGCGGGGAGAGGGTTTGTGGCCTCAGTGCAGCAGGCTGCGGGGGAGAGGGTTTGTGGCCTCAGTGCAGCAGGCTGCGGGGGAGAGGGTTTGTGGCCTCAGTGCAGCAGGCTGCGGGGAGAGGGTTTGTGGCCTCAGTGCAGCAGGCTGCGGGGAGAGGGTTTGTGGCCTCAGTGCAGCAGGCTGCGGGGAGAGGGTTTGTGGCCTCAGTGCAGCAGGCTGCGGGGAGAGGGTTTGTGGCCTCAGTGCAGCAGGCTGCGGGGAGAGGGTTTGTGGCCTCAGTGCAGCAGGCTGCGGGGAGAGGGTTTGTGGCCTCAGTGCAGCAGGCTGCGGGGAGAGGGTTTGTGGCCTCAGTGCAGCAGGCTGCGGGGAGAGGGTTTGTGGCCTCAGTGCAGCAGGCTGCGGGGAGAGGGTTTGTGGCCTCAGTGCAGCAGGCTGCGGGGGAGAGGGTTTGTGGCCTCAGTGCAGCAGGCTGCGGGGGAGAGGGTTTGTGGCCTCAGTGCAGCAGGCTGCGGGGAGAGGGTTTGTGGCCTCAGTGCAGCAGGCTGCGGGGAGAGGGTTTGTGGCCTCAGTGCAGCAGGCTGCGGGGAGAGGGTTTGTGGCCTCAGTGCAGCAGGCTGCGGGGAGAGGGTTTGTGGCCTC
The DNA here is from genome assembly GCF_018296145.1 of Oncorhynchus tshawytscha. Lineage (NCBI taxonomy): Eukaryota > Metazoa > Chordata > Actinopteri > Salmoniformes > Salmonidae > Oncorhynchus > Oncorhynchus tshawytscha. The sequence goes on from NC_056448.1 coordinate 3,363,850, forward strand.
AGTGCAGCAGGCTGCGGGGAGAGGGTTTGTGGCCTCAGTGCAGCAGGCTGCGGGGAGAGGGTTTGTGGCCTCAGTGCAGCAGGCTGCGGGGAGAGGGTTTGTGGCCTCAGTGCAGCAGGCTGCGGGGAGAGGGTTTGTGGCCTCAGTGCAGCAGGCTGCGGGGAGAGGGTTTGTGGCCTCAGTGCAGCAGGCTGCGGGGAGAAGGTTTGTGGCCTCAGTGCAGCAGGCTGCGGGGAGAGGGTTTGTGGCCTCAGTGTAGCAGGCTGCGGGGAGAGGGTTTCCTTGTTCCTACTCACAAGAGGCTCAGTCTAGTCCAGTGGAAGAAATGCAACAGAATAATAAATAAAAAATCATCCTTTTTCAAATGTCAAACTAAATCTGATTGAGAGAATAATATTAAAAACATCCTATCAATGACTCCAGAATAACAATTAATATTTAAGTTGCATGTTAACGTACTTGTAAATGTCAAATTCCTCGAGGTCTGGGGTGAATTGGGGTGCTCCATTTTACAGTGACACATCATCATCAATGGGTAGCCGTAAGCAGTAATCATTTCACATATTCTCCTTTATGTTTCAGGGCTCAAAGAAAGACAACAACTAATTATCTGGTGACAAAATAGAATTTATGAAATTATACTATTCATCTTGAGGTTTTAATATCTTTCTTAAGATTTTCGTTTTTTTATCTGGTAAACTGCAGCCATACTACAGTACATCTACAGTACACCATTCAAAAGAGTCTGAAATAGAGTATTAGATAGTTCTTGACAGAGCCATATCTCTTTATATGGCCCTGATTCTTGATACTTAAGGTATCCTAGCAACCTGACACAATGAAATAATTGATGGAGTGAACACAAATGTCCTTTTTTTTGTTGTTGTTGCCTTTAATGTCCATGTCGCCAAGTGGAGTTATGCATAAATTATGTATATACACAGTAGACCTTCAGAATAGACTAAGCCAGTAAAGCAAACTGCTAAATGTCAACTTCTTCTTCCAGTATAAACACAGACACGTGCCTGCCCTTGCAGATTATAACAAAACCATCTGTAACAAAATGTACAGATTGATATAGATATAAATGAATTAGAAAATAGATTGGCTATCAGGGTATAAACGTTTGATCGATACGTTACTATAAATGCAACAACGTGTTTAGATATCGGTATACTTCGCTCTACAAAGACTAAACATATACCAGGTATCCTAGATCTAGCACTCTTGATACACACCTGTGGCACACGGCTGGTCTGGTATCCACGGAAACCAGGTGGGTCATCTCAAAGGTTCGGGGTGGAGCGAACAAACACATGACGTCATCAGCAGGGAACAGCAGTCGCAGATGATTGACAACATTGGTTATAATAATGAATGATCGACAGCATTGAGGCACTAATTGACAACATTAGGTATTGACACGCTCAGGTAACAGGAGTGTTTTTCTTACATTCTAGTGACAGTAGCAACATCGTCACTGTACATGAAACACACTGTCCACTATGAAGACTGTGCTATTCTTTCAAAATCTTCATCCTGATTTAAATTGAATTGGCTGTGCCGTGCAAACTGCATCCAATCGCACACTACACTTTCTCTTAAAACACAAGAGGGGCAGGAGCTTTGCCCCTCAGTAACAAGACTATCAAATTACTCAAATACTTAAAACATAACATCTAAAGTTAATTCTACACAATATGTATTTCAGTGAAAACAGTGGGAGAACATTTCAGTTTGAATTAAAAGCCTCGTCTCACCTCCATCTGCGTCCAGCAAATTGATGTTGTGGAGTTCTAACCAACACTTGTTTGGAAAGACACTTGTAAAAGGTTTGGCTTTAAAACACATCAAGGCAGTGAAGTAGAAACATTTGTTCCAGACCAGAAAGTGTTGTGGGACAAATCACTATTGAGCATGATACACTGAGTGTACAAAATATTACAAACACCTTCCTAATACCGAGTTGCATCCCTTTTGCCCTCAGAACAGCCTGAATTCGTCAGGGATGCTGCCCCATGTTGACTCCAATGCTTCCCACAGTTGTGTCAAGTTGTCTGGATGTCCTTTGGGTGGTGGATCATTCTTGATATAGATGGGAATCTGTTCGAGTGTGAAAAACCCTGCAGCATTGCAGTTCTTAACACAAACCACTGGGCCTGGCTCCTACTACCATACCCAGGTCAAAAGGCACTTCAATCTTTTGTCCTGCCCATTCACCCTCTGAATGGCACACACACACAATCCATATCTCAAATTTCTCAAGGCTTAAAAAGCATTATTTAACCCGTCTCCTCTCCCACACGGATTGAAGTGGATTCATAAAAGGGGACCATGGCTTTCGCCGGGATTCTCCTGGTCAGTCCGTGTCATGGAAAGAGCAGGTGTTCCTAATGTTTTGTGCACTCAGTGTATATTTGTAGAGAAACCATACTTGCGTTCTTATCTCTCCCCTTTCGTTACTGTATTTGTCAAGCACGCCGAAATGCGTTCTCTGTAAGAAATGTGCTACAGAGATGAAGCCTATTCCAGTGACTAAACGCCCCGCAGACGTGTTCACTTCCTACAGACAGTCTCAATGTGCAACTATCAGTCATCCAAGAGCACAAGAACAGTGTCGAATGAATAACAAGCATGATAATAACACAGATAGTGTCTCACTGGTGTTTGCTTAAGTCTTAAATAGGGATATTTATTTTGAGTGGAGGCAATGCATTTCCCAACACGAAATGTGGTCCTTCTTTCGTGCAGTCCACTAGGTCTCTGCAGCTAGAAAACCGTAGTAGACTTTTCCTCCTCTCACCATGAAAACCCTGGAGGCCCATAGGTTCTCGGTGGCGGGGAATGACTCCATGCTCTATGACTCCTCTGGGATCAGGTTGCTCCATTGTGGTTTGCCTTCCCGTTGGCTTTCTAGCTATGATGTAGCTCCTGTTCGGTCCGACTACAGACTGACGTGGTGTGTATAGTTCCTATGGTTAACAGGACCGTGTGGGGTTTGTAGTTCTTGTGGCTCAGCACGTCCTGTGAGATCTGTGGGATTTGTAGTCTCTGTAGCTCAGCAGGTCCTGTGGGACCTGTTGGTTTCGTAGTACCCAGTAGATGTACAGGACCTATGGGGATTGTAGTTCATGTACTCGGCAGGTCTTCTGGGATTTATAGTTCCCTGTAGATGTGCAGGTTATGTGGAGTCTGTAGTTCCTGTGGGATTTGTAGTTCCTAGTAGATGTGCACATCCCGGCTCATATCCTGCCCGTGTCTTGGTCCTTGTCCTCCAGCAGCTCAATAAGCTGAGTGAAGCTCTGCTTCACGGCATCAATGTTGTCCACTGAGCTGCCCTCTAGAATCCAGCTCTTCCCTCGGGCCAGAGGCTCCAGCTCAAAATACTTCTTTATCTAGCAGAGAAGCAGACATAGAAGGAGAGAGGACAGAGGTTTAACACCATCATTTCAAGTAACATTTCAACAAGAGAGAGAGAGACAGAGAGCGAGACAGAGAGCGAGACAGAGAGCGAGACAGAGAGCGAGACAGAGAGCAGAGAGACAGAGAGCGAGACAGAGACAGAGAGAGAGACAGAGAGCGAGACAGAGAGCAGAGACAGAGAGAGAGACAGAGAGAGAGACAGAGAGAGAGAGAGAGAGAGAGAGACAGAGAGAGAGAGAGAGAGAGACAGAGAGACAGAGAGAGAGAGAGAGAGAGAGAGACAGAGAGAGAGAGAGAGAGAGAGAGAGAGAGAGAGAGAGAAGAGCAGAGAGGGAGAAACCAACAGAGAGGAGAGACAGAGACAGAGAGAGTGAGAGCTCAGCGGTTTGGACACATTGAAAAACACATATCTGTAACATTATCTCATTTGGTATTTCCTTCTTGATGCGCGGGTGTACGGCATAGTATAAGATAGCTGATTTTGAATAAATAGTTTTCATTCCCATGTAATTACACCAATATCTGCCAAAAGCTTTGCATTCCATCTAACAAGAGCCAAGTGGAGACCACAAACTAGGCCAAAGTTGTACTTAAAAAGAGTGCCTAAAGAAATTAAGCAACTACGTCCAACCATGGAAGCGGGTCCCATGTTGAAAGTCTGCACGCGAGCAAAACAATAACAATCAATCCAGGGATCAAATGGGAGAAAGGTTTTGTGGTTTCCGCTGACTCCCAGTTGAGCTGTAATACACACACTTTAAAAAACCAGAACAGTGTCCAGCTATGTCAAAAATGTGGGGAAAAACATAAAAACACGGCTACGATTCGCTCAACACTTTAAAAAACAAACACTTGACTCGCATTGATAGGTGGTCAAGCTATCATAGCAGACCGTTTCTGGGACCAGGCATCCCAGGCATATATGGGAACCACATATACAGGACCACTTATATATGAATCCGTAAGCCTAAGGCCATAGTGGTCAGTCTCTGTGGTGGTTTACAACCAGAGGGGGGTGATGAGGCATGGCCAACCAGGCCATAACCATATAAATAGAATTATATTTCTATATTAAAGTAGGGCATCAGACTGTTTCAGTGAGAGTTTACTACCAAGGTGATGTAAGGCCATGCTGATCTCCTGGTCATCAGACAGTGTGGTGACGGAATGCTCCGTGTTGCCCTCTCCGGGTAATAATGATCTGAGAGAGCAGAGTAGTGTCTGGAGAACCTTGACCCCGCACAGGCCAAGAATAAATACCTGGCAAAGCCTCACCCGAGTGTCAGGCCAGTACTCGGAGGAGTCATTTTTCACATTTGGAATACAACTGGCCTGGATAGTGGATACTATAGCAGGGTCGTGGTAAGTAGGGCAAGAAAACGGTTAGAAACGGAGCGAAACGAGGCGCTGCTAAATGCTGGGGGGGGTTCACGGAAAAATGTTTTGCTACGTTGTGCCCTAAGGAACATGACTCAGCACTTGGATAAAAAGAATAGGAAATTAGGTCAAAGAAATACAACTATTTGAGTAAACAGAGTCTTAACGGTGAACTTTTCCAACAGATCCTGTCCATCTGTGTTTAAAGAGGAGAGTCCAGTGTTTGGCTTTGTGTGCCGGTGTGTCTGTCAGTGCCAGTCAGTAGG
>NC_056448.1:3671415-3801415 GCF_018296145.1 Oncorhynchus tshawytscha
TATATATATCACATTTTGACTTGTCAATAATGAGCAGATGACTTAGTAACACAATTACGGTTGCACATTTTGGGGAATATTCAGAGTTGGAAACTTTCCGTGGGACTATATGGGAATTAACGGAAATATATGCACATTTTATATTAATACAATTTAAATGTAGATGTTTTTTGCATAAGATATGTTTTACCATATCATATGGAGGCAGAAACATGAACCGTTTACCTCATCATAAGTAGACATGATTGCAAATTATTAAATTCTTCCAATAGAAATAAAATAAAACAATTTAGTTACGAATTGAACGAGTTGTCTCTTCACATGGGATGATTTCACTGAACATCAAAAGAAAGGGAATATTGAATGATCCCCAATGATCCATTGCATCTCCCCAAAAACATTTAACATAAAATGATAGTGTAGAAACTAAAGCTTTGGTTGTCTTCCTCTCAGGTGTCCATGTCTTCTCCCTCGACCTCCTCAATGTCCACCTCTTGAACATCAGACTCTTGAGGCCTCATCTTCATTTTCAGTTTCCAACTTTTTTGAGGGTGGTTTGTTGTCAGGCTCAAAAAGCCTCAAATTTGCCCGGATGGCCACCAATTTCTCAACCCTTGTATTGGTCAGCCTGTTACGTGCTCTGGTGTGTGTTCCCAAACAAGGACCAGTTGCACTCCGAGGTGGCTGATGTTGGTGGGATTTGGAGGATGATGTAGGCAACAGGGGAAAGAGCCTCAGATCCACAAAGTCCCTTCCACCAGGTGGCTGATGAGATATGTTGGACTGCCAAGAACCTTGCCCTCCTCCAGGCCAAGGTGGCGAGACACGGTAGTGATGACACCACAGGCCTTGTTGATCTCTGCACCAGACAGGATGCTCTTGCCAGCACACTTGGGCTCCAACATGTACACTGCACAGCGTAGCGTGTTTGGGCTTCAGGCAGATGTCCTCATGCTTTTTTATGTATTTCAGAACTGCAGTTTCCTCTGCTTGGAGCGACAGTGAAGTGGGCAGGGCAGTATGGATTTCTTCTCTTACATCTGTAAGCAGAGTCTGAACATCAGACAGGACGGCATGGTCTCCCTCAATCCGTACAATAGCTACTGCTATAGGTTTCAGGAGTTTCAGGCTGCTTACCACTCTTTCCCAAAATACATCATCCAGGAGGATACTCTTGATGGGGCTGTCCATATTGGCAGACTGTGATTTGGCCATTTCTTGGAGAGACTCCATCCTCTCCAGGAGACTGTCAAACATGATGCCAGCACCATCCCAACGGGTGTTGCTGGGCAGCTTCAATGTGGTGCTTGATGAGGTAGATTGCTGCTATAACTTGATGACCCTTCACATACCTAACCATTTCCTTGGCTCGCTTGTAGAGTGTATCCATTGTTTTCAGTGCCAGGATGTCCATGAGAAGCACAGCCAATGGGTAGGACTCCTCCACTTTAGACCAAGCAGCCTACATGTTCTTAGCATTGTCTGTCACCAGTGCAAATACCTTCTGTGGTCTAAGGTCATTGATGACTGCCTTCAGCTCATCTGCAATGTAGAGACCGGTGTGTCTGTGCTCTTGTAGAATACTGGTTGAGTCTACTTTCTCTATGATTTGCTTGACCATCACTTGAACTCTGTTGAACACTGCATCCAGCAAAATAGTAGATACAAGCATGTCTGGTTGGAGGGGTGTATGCTGGGCAAAGAACATTCAGAAATCTCTTCCAATACACATTGCCTGTGAGCATCAGAGGTGAACCAGTTGCATACACAGCTCAAGCAAGACATTCATCAGCATTTCTCTGACTAAGTTCCTCCATTGAGTTAAAAAAGAAAGTATAATTCCAGAAGGACCCTGAGCTGTTGCTATTGATAAGGTGTCTGATTCTTCGTTTTCAGCTCAAATAGAATTCTACTTTTTACTACTTTATTGTAGTCCAGAAGGACCCTGAGCTGTTGCTATTGATAAGGTGTCTGATTCTTCGTTTTCAGCTCAAATAGAATTCTACTTTTTACTACTTTATTGTAGTCCAGAAGGACCCTGAGCTGTTGCTATCGATAAGGTGTCTGATTCCTCATTTTCAGCTCAAATAGAATTCTACTTTTTACTACTTTATTGTAGTCCAAGAGGACCCTGAGCTGTTGCTATCGATAAGGTGTCTGATTCATAATTTTCAGCTCAAATAGACTTTTATCAGAGGTTGCTTGTTGTGAGCGCCGAGGGAACTTTATGCACTTGGAAAGATGATTCTGCATCTTTGTTGTGTTTTTCACATATGATTTGGCACAGTATTTGCAAATGTACACAGCTTTTCCTTCTACATTAGCTACAGTGAAATGTCTCCACACATCAGTTAGTGCCCATGGCATTTTCCTGTAAAGATTAGAAAAAAATGAGTAAAACAAATACAATTCCATGTACAGATAAATAGTTAAGCAGTTAGATCAAACAACTCCTGTAAGATAAATGTTTTAAAATGTAACATGTATGGAAACAGGTGAATTAACACTCCTCAGTTAGCAGGCTCAAGCAAGCTAAAACCCACATGGTAGCAAAAACTAACTAGTGGAAATGAACAAGTTAGAATGATTTAAACACACTTTGCTGTAGGCTACTATTTACTAGTTAACAAAAAATCATGTATGTCATAAAATATATTCACCCCACCCAGTATTGTAATCAAAACTTACAAGAAAGCATGTAGTCCTTGGCTCAGACAGTGTAGTAGTGGGCTCAATAGCATCTCATTGGTGTGCAAGATCTTGAGAATCAGCTGTACATGTGATGGAAGAATGCATTGTGCATGCAGAGGCTTGCAATTCCATTGAATTGGGGATAGTTTAACCAAAATATACCACAAGACCTAGAAATGCCTTGTGTATCCCACAAAAAAGGTTCCCTGTTATAAGCTAACTTTTTAAAAATGAATTTAAGCAATTTCCCGGGAAGTTTCTGACCCTTTGCAACCCTAGTTGCAACACAACATGACAACAACATGGTAGCAGTACAACATGGTAGCAGCACAAAACATGGTACAAACATGATTGGGCACAAACAACACAAAGGGCAAGAAGGTAGAGACATCAATTCATCACACAAAGCAGCCACAACTGTCAGTAAGAGTGTCCATGATTGAGTCTTTGAATGAAGAGATTGGGATAAAATTGTCCCGTTTGAGTGATTGTTGCTTGCAGCTCTTTCCAGTTGCAGCGAACTGAAAAGACAAGCGGCCCATAGATGTGTGTGCTTTGGGGACCTTTAATAGAATGTGACTGGCAGAACGGGTGTTGTATGTGGAGGATGAGGGCTGCAGTAGATATCTCAGATAGGGGGGAGTGAGGCCAAAGAGGGTTTTATAAATAAATCAACCAGTGGGTCTTGCAACGGGTATACAGAAATGACCGGATTATAGAGTGCAGTGATATTTCCTATAAGGAGCTTTGGTGGCAAATCTGATGGCCAAATAGTAAAGCACATCTAGCCGTTTGAGAGCACCCTTGGGTAGGATGGTCACCTAAATCAGGGTTAGTTTGGCAGCTGGAGCGATTATGACAGAGGAAACCAAGTCTAGATTTAACTTTACCCTGCAGCTTTGATATGTGCTGAGAGGAGGACAGTGTACCATCTAGCCATACTCCCAAGTACTTGCTCTAAACCCTCAGAGGTAGTAATCACACCTGTGGGGAGAGGACTGTTCTTCTTACCAGAGAAAGCTTGTTGGACACAAAGCTTTGTTGTAGAGCATTTAACACAAAATCTGGGGAGGGTAAATCTAATCTGCATATAAATGGATGAGAGATCTTCCTACTGCCTGAGCTATGATGATAATGTAATTTTAGAAGAGTGTGGGGCCTAGGATCGTGCCTTGGGGTACTCCCTTGGTGACAGGTAGTGGCTGAGACAGATTTTCTGACATTATACACTGCACTCTTTGAGAGAAGTAGTTAGCAAACCAGGCTAAAGACTCCTCAGAGACACCAATACTTCTTAGCCGGCACACAAGAATTTAATGGTCTACTGTGTCAAAGGCTTTGGCCAAGTCACTAAAAATAGCAGCACATTGCTTAAAATGAAGGACAATAGTGACCTCATTGAGGACCTTTAAGGCAGCAGTGACACATCCATAACCTGAGCGGAAACCAGATTGCATATCCGAGAGAATACTATAGACATCAATAAAGCCAGCCAGTTGATTATTGACAAGTTTTTCCAACACTTTTGATAAAGAGGGCAAAATAGAAATAGGCCTGTAACAGTTAGGATCAGCTTGATCTCCCCCTTAAATAAAGGACAAACTGTGGCTGCCTTCCAAGTAATGGGAACCTCCCCAGAAAGGAGAGAGAGGCTTGGCGATGATGGGTGCAGCAACCTTAAAGAAGAAAGAGTCTAAACCATCTGACCCAGATGTTTTTTGGGGGTCACATTTCAGGAGCTCCTTTAGCACCTCGTACTCAGTGACTGCCCGCAGGGAGAAACTTTGTAGCGGGGCAGGGGAGAAGGGGTGGGAGATGAGGAAATGTTGGACGGGCAAGGAGGCATGGCTGAGTGAAATATGAATTCTGACTTAATGAAGTGGTGATTTTAAAGAGCTCAGCCATGTGCTTCTTGTCAGTAACAACCACATCATCAACATTAAGGGACATGAGCAGTTGTGAGTTTATTCTCCAGGTCTTTAACCGTTTTCCAGAACTTCTTGGGGTTAGACCCACAGAGCGAGAACTGCTCCTTAAAGTAACTAACTTTGGCCTTCCGGATAGCCAGAGTGCACTTATTTGTCATTTGCCTGAACGAGAGCCAGTCAGCCTGAGTATGCTTGTGCCGAGCCTTTCGTCAAATGCAATTCTTGAGGTGGAGTAACTCTGCAAGATCACAGTCGAACCAGGGGCGGAACCAGTTTTTAATTCTCTTTATGGGGGTGCGTTTGTTAACAATACCACTGAAAATATTTTTAAAAGGTCCAAGCGTCTACATCAGAGTGGGAGGATCAAGCTGATTCTATACCATTTTACAGAGGCCACGAAGGAAGGCTTGCTCATAATTTTTTTTTTTTAGCAAGAGTCTATGACCAATCAGGGCAGGTCGTTTCACTGAGCAAAACAATTGGCCCAGCGTCGTCCATGTTTGACCGGGATAGGCCGTCATTGTAAATAAGAATTTGTTCTTAAATGACTTGCCTAGTTAATAAAAAACAGGTGCATGCTTGTCAACAATTGGCATAAGTAATTTTACAAATACTTCCAGTGCTGCTTGTCACAGATCCAATACTATTGGGATGCACTGTAGTTGGTTGAGTGATGATCTGGGTCATATTACAGGCATTCGTCACAGTTAAGAAGCTTCCTCTTGAGATGACAGCTAGTTGCTAATCAGTCAATGTTCAAGTCACCCAGAAAATAAACCTCTGTTTACATCACACACTATCAAGCATTTCACACACATTATCTGGATACTGACTGTTAGCAGTTGGTGGCCTTAAAGCAACACCCTAAAATAATAGGCTTTAGATGAGGCAGGTGAACCTGCAACCACAACACTTCAATAACACTTTAATTTAAATATATATGTGTGTGTGTGTGTGTGTGTTTGGACACCTGCGTTTCACAAAGACACTGCAGTTTCAACCAAAAATCTGACCAAAAGGACCGATTTCCACCAGTGTAATGTGGAAATAATGTCCATTGCTCGTGTTTCTTGGCCCAAGCAGGTCTCTTCTTCTTATTGGTGTCCTTTAGTAGTGGTTTCTTTGCAGCAATTTGACCATGAAGGCCTGATTCACAGAGTCTATTCTGAACAGTTGATGCGTCTTACTTGAACTCCCAAGCATTTATTTGGGCTGCAATTTGTGAGGCTGGTAACTCTAATGAACTTATCCTCTGCAGAAGAGGTAACTCTGGGTCTTCCTTTCTCGTGGCGGTCCTCATGAGAGCCAGTTTAATCATAGCGCTTCATGGTTTTTGTGACTGCACTTAAAGAAAATGTCCAGATTGACTGACCTTCGTGTCTTGAAGTAATGCTGGCCTGTCGTTTCTCTTTGCTTATTTGAGCTGTTCTTGCCATAATATGGACTTGGTCTTTTACCAAATAGGGCTGTCTTCTGTGTACCACCCCTACCTTGTCACAACAACTGATTAGCTCAAATGGAAAAGAACAAAAGCAAGAGGGGTGGGGGTAGCTATGTTTATTTCCCTGCTTTTGAAAGGAGCTGGCTACTGTACCTGGAGACTACTAGAAATTGTACTATGCTAACGATATGCTAACTTCAATTATCTCCAAACTGCATGCAGAGACACATGGTATCCATGAGTTCGTCTGACTCTGGGTAAGTAGGAAAATGACCTAAATCTCAATCCCGCAGTATCCCTTTAAGGTTAGGGTAAACAGTACTCTCTCACATTTTGAAAACAGCTTGATGACACATATTTTAATTGAGCCGACTTGGTTTATGCTTTCTCTTTCAAGTGCAAAACATTCACTCTACATACGCATAGTATACAAACCGGCCTTTTTCTCCCTCATCTTGTCTGTTCTGAAGTTGAAACCCTTATGTGTTTCTTCTCAGGTGACAAAGGTGGACACCTCTCGGCCCCTTCCTGAGAATGCTTACCACTCAAGACCCCGGCCGGAGCCCAACCCTGTCATCGAGGGCCAATTGCAACCAGCAAAGCACGGCAGTCGACTCTTCTTCTGGAGCTGGTAAAGGAGGTAGTCAGTACTCCCGGGTTGAGTTCCCCTAGGTACAGATCTAAGTTCAGCTTCCACTCCCCTAATCCTAACCTTAACCATTAGTGGGGAGAACGCTAAACTGAACCCAGATCAGCATCTAGGAGCAACTTCACCCAACACCAAGAGGCAGTCCTTCAGAGCCTCATCTTGCCTGCTGTCTCCTCCAGCACACCCACTATCTTCAGACTTCTTCGGACAGGAAGGGACTTCTTTGTGCACCAGCCATCGTACAGTACAGCTCTCCGATCCCTATGTTGTAGAAATGTTAAGGATTGAACAAAAAGCAACCTATGTGTTTATTGTTGTGAAATAAAAAAATATTTAATTTAAACTTGTTTAGAACTCTCCTGTCCTGTCTAGTAGTTAGTACATTATATCACACATTAGATCTGGTCCATTGCACAACTTGGCCTGTATCTATTCCCAAATCATTTCATGCAAATGTTGTGCTGAAATGTTTCATCTTGAGTTTGTTAGAAATAACACAATTAAATTGGTACGAACTGTAGGTAGGAGACACTAAGTTGATTGTGCAGACAGGAACAATGTATCTCGCACCTCAAATCTTGGAAGTGTAGTCATCAACTTTGTTGCGTAATTGTCTTGTTGGGTTCAGGGTCCTGGGAAGACAGCCAGTTCAAAAAGAACTCGTCAAAGGTAGTGCACTATATAGGGAATATGGTGCCATTTGGAGAGAACACCACTGTGCCAATATCCACACTAACACTGACAAAGGAAAACAGTTTAACGAGTATTGGAACAAAACTGTCTTAAGGGGTCTTTCACTGGCCAAAAGAGTACTCAATTCAACCCAACTTTGTCCCCACAGGGAATTCACCATATTACTCTGACCTGTTTTGAACTTTTCACAAAAATGTTAACAATCATAAGGTCTGTATTTATATATATACAAAAAAAGTTGTGTTAGAGGTGTAAATACTTAGCTAAAACCATTCCAAACATGGGGAAGAACCCAAGACACCATATTGTACTTTTTTCTCAATGTGTGTGGGCAAGACATAACATTTGATAGGGTCCTACATAGTCATACTAGTCAATAGTGGTTTCATGTCATTCCCATTCCCTAGCTTGCTTTCTTCAGCTGTATGGGCTGATGTCAGAGCAGTGTGGAGTCTGAAAGGTCTTTGGTGGATTTGGCCTGACGTTTCTTTGGCAGGGGGAGAGGCAGGGCTGCCTTTGCCGACCAGGGAGGGCCTGTCTGCCAGGAATACAGACGTGCACCCCAAATAGCACCCTATTCGCTTCATAGTGTACTACTATTACAAGAGCTCCTGTAGTGCTCTGGTGCACTACATAGAGGATAGGGTGCGATTTGGGACATTACCAGCATCACAGTGCACCAGCCGGGCCTCAGAGCCCCAGGGCCGCTCAGGGTATCACATCAAGGGAAACATAACACTGCTCCTTGAGTCTTAGCTTCAGTCCCAAATGGCACCCTATTCCCTATATAGTTTGGTACTTTTGACCAGGGCCCTATAGGTACCTGGTCAAAAGTAGTGCACCACTGGGATGCAGACAGTCGGTGCGTAGCCGCCGACTCAGTCCTGTCACACCACCATTGTAAAATCGATTTATTTCTTCTGACCTATCAGCATGTACCCCCTGACTGTTGGAGGTGGGGAACAGGGGAGAAAGGGTTTCAAGGGTGGGCCTTGTGGTTTGACTTCATGTTCCCTTAAAGCTTAAGGCACAACTCTGAGAATTAACCTATGCCATGTGGTTCATTTCTATAGGGACCAATAGGACTGTACGTTTGACAGGTCTCAGACTTCAACGCAACTATGTGGCCCTGGGGTGTTTTAAATTATGTAAAGTGGCCTTTTTCCAAAAACCCTGTGGCCAAGTGAACCTACTGATACAGGGTAAATGTAAAATGTTAACATCTACAGATACCCACATTCTAATGTCACTGCTTACGTGAAAATATTAATCAATCTTGAGAGTAGCGGGGACACAGTCTGTATATTCTTTACATTTTTCTCACAGGTTTCCTCTCCATCCTCTAAAAAACAAATTCACAGATGAGACCTATAGCCTACTTCAGACAGAGCAGCCTAGTATGGAGATGATGCACTCCAAATACAGGCCGATAACCACAGATTTATTGAATTCAGAAGACTTCTTAAACCAGGAAGACATGACTGTGATAGCTACACTCTTTTCCTCTACTGCCCTGTTTGGAACGCCACTCCCCCCCGAAATAGGGAAACTCAATTGTTGTCGGAGCCAATTCTGTCTTCTGCAGAAGTCCCCTGATGATCCCCTGCGGTTTCTGGTCTGTAACAGTGGCTCGTGCAGGAAGCGTCCGACATCGGTGGTTCTGACCTGGGAGATGTTTAGCGGGATGGAGGGGGAAGGGACTAAGCAGGGATGGAGGGGGAGAGGTCGAGAGGGGATGGAGTGGCACAAGGCCGGGCCTGCCTGTGGGTGGAGTTGAGTGGAGGGATGGAAGGGGGTGCTGAATGGGGGGGGCTTAATGCAGGCTAGATGCTCGAGGCAGCAGGGCCACGGGGCTTGTGACGGGCCGGGCTAAGAGCCCCATACAGGAAAAGGGGGTGGGGTCACCGTCAGTTGACAGGAAACCCACTCTGGCAGAGGAAAGAAATACAATACAGGACTTTCTCAAAGCAACAGCCTGCTCGGGACAGGAGACTGCGGTGCTAAAACACTTAAACAAACCAGCTAATTCACATTCCCAACTGTCAATATTCCCATTGTTTAGCCCACCGCTTTGGCAGAATCAAATAAATATTTGAAGTGGTGGTGGCTCGTGGGTACAAACAGTCAGTTGCTGCCCGACTCTTTCTCTCCCAGTCATCAGGTCATCTGTGTTGGAGCCCTGGGATGGGGTTCTATGAGGTGTGCAGGGAAGTCACATCGGCACTGTTTCTTTGGTCTTTTTAGTGTTTGGTATATTAACTGACCATCATTCATTGTTAGTTGTAATGCGCCTGCAAAATCACTTTTTGCTCAAGATAATCTTGATTTGAGGCATTTCTTGATTGCTCCTAGCTATTAGGGTATTGAATTAATTAAAAATCTGTCTTGCAAAAATGTCAAGTATCAATACCATTCTGAACCTCGTCAAGCGGATGTGTTTGATTTGTTTATCCTCTTGTCTTCTGTTGAGCTCTCTGATCTGTACATGCTGTTGAGCGGAGTTCAGCTTTCATGTTTCTTAATACACAGTCTGACTCTGCCACTCATGGGAATTGTCATTGCGTAGAGTACAAAGAGCTCTGGAAGACTGGATCCCCATCAGTCTAGTCTGAATAAGCCCTGGTCCTATTTCTCGTTAAGCCCCGACCTGGGTTCAAACACCATTTGAAATAATTTCAAATACTTTAGATGTGCTTTTCAAGCTCAAAGAGTGGCCCTAGCTCCTAATGTATTTCAGCTGAAGTTGGAAAAATCCTGGCATATTTTTGGAGAAATGCAAAACATGAACCATAACATGAACATGATTAGCAGATGGAGAATTCTTGCATTTTAATGGGATTACTGTCATGTGTTTGACAGGAGGGACCTATTTTACAAACTCCACACAACCACCCAAACCACTGATCCCCTGGCCAATTATAGAAATCAGTGCACCAAGCCAGTTTAGGCCAAAGGAGAAAGAACTTTACTGGGTACTAAACTGTTTCTTCAAGATCCTAGTCTCCCCGGAGGCCTGTTGTTCTAATGAATTAATAAGTCAAGTTAACACTCTTCAGCTTTTCAGACAGATCTTAACCTTCCAAAGTTTTGTTGTTTCAGGGTCCTTTTAAAAGGTGGCTGGGTATACAGAAAGGTGGCTGGGTATATTAGAGATGTGTACAAATACCATATAAAAGAAACAATTAGTCAGAAAAGAATGTGTTATATGATCACATACCTGAGCCCTGTAAAGATGGAATCGTAGCTGGTGACAGAGCTATTTTAAAGTGACAATCTCCGTTTGCACTCTAGTAGCTTTACATACGGCCTTTTACCTCCAGTGTTTTTAAAACTCCCATGAATGTTTTGGTTTAGCTAACGTTTAGCAACTGCTGTGTGATAGTGTGTGTGTGTGTGTTTCAGCGAGCTAGGTGTGAGCAGGGCAAAGACAAGACAGCACAGGTGAGCCTTCGCACCACGGCACTCTGGCTCACGTGCCTCTATAGATCTAGTGTATCTTATGTACAGTACGTGAAAACGGACATCCTAAAAATAAAAACACTTAACTGTTAATAAGTGTGTATGTATTCCCCGGGCCGATATCTTTCTATGAACATTTTTTCATGATCAGAACAAACATGAATTTTATCAACTGTTTTATATTTACTGTAAACAAATGTAGCTTAGTTTTGTATTTCGGTCCTTGAATAGCACTGTGCTGGTGAATATATTTACTGTAAACAAATGTAGCTTAGTTTTGTATTTCGGTCCTTGAATAGCACTGTGCTGGTGAATATATTTACTGTAAACAAATGTAGCTTAGTTTTGTATTTCGGTCCTTGAATAGCACTGTGCTGGTGAATATATTTGTAAGTGTTTAACACCTCTCTTCTTCAGGATCAGTAGAATGTGTTTTTAGATCTGTGCATCGGTCTAATGGGCGATGACATGATCTGTCTAAAGGTCTGCTATTTCTCCCCGGGAAGTGGTCTCACTGCTTAGCACTCCATGAGTTGTGGTACTGCATCCCAAATCAAATCAAGGTTTATTTATATAGCACATTTCAGACATGAATGCAACACGATGCGCATCACAAGAAAAAACTATGAAAATAAAAACATCTACTACACAAACATGAGGATAAAAACAAAGAATTACAAAAGCTGACAGACTTTAAAAAAGTCCATATGGCGTCTTCTGTTCAATGGGTGGTTTTGTTAAGAGCATCGATGCTCGGTCTGAACATTAACACACGCATCGGTTGCCGTGCGGATTTGGAAGCGTAATCTTTCATATCAGCGAGAAGTACTGTAAAAACATTCAATTGATGCACACCTTGTTTGGGTTAGCGGTCCCACACGGCCATATCTCCATGTTATGGCGCTTGTTTACAGACGACAGACGGACCACCTGTGCGAATTGTCTCAGAACATTTGTGCGCGCCGGAAGAAGGCTGCCAGAAACGTGTTGTTACTGTAAAATGCTTTAGGCTACGGTGATAAAGCCGGTTAAAACAGTGTACAGCAAGTGTATATTCTGCATCTGAAATTAATTTGACGGGATATGAAAGTAGAGTGCTTTATGTTTCAAGAACCGTATCGCAATTGAATATCGATGTACGTTTAGATTGAGAATTTGGTTGTTTTGGCTGCCAGAGCCAGTAACAAAAGGTCCACCTTGGACCTTAAGGAATAACGGTAACGTTAGGCTCCTTAAGAGTACACCTCGGGCTAGGTCAGCCATAGTACGGCGCCCCTGGAGCAAATTAGGGTTAAGTGCCTTGCTCAAGGGCACATCGACAGATTTTTTCACCTTGTCGGCTCGGGTATTCGAAACAGCGACCTTTCGGTTACTGGCCCAACATTCTACAGTGGTGATTTTAACATGAGCATATTGGTGGGGCAAACTCCATAAACAAAGCTCATGTGCATTGAAACCAGTACACTACACTGGCTATACATTGAATGCACTAAAAACCAGTCGAGTTTTGAGTCACACACACAAACGTTATAACATTTAGGTTATGATCAGTTTATGGTTACTCGCCATATCTTTAGCTTTTATTGTACGGGAGACGAGCATACTCGTATAGAGTAAACTAGCTTGTAATCGGTCTGCAATATTGTGACAATGCGTGCGTCTACCTGCGCCTGCCTCCCTTTTACACAAAGGGGCCCGGTTAACAATATGCAACGATGCCCTTGCTTCATCTATTGCACAGTTCCAGTTCCATCAAATACATTTCCAACTAACCCTTCTTCTACATGTGGCTCCAAGGGTATTACAGTCTGCCATCAAACATCAATATGACATGTAGCGTATAGGATATTACAGACATCTAGCCTACCTCAAAACTGCTCCATGATCCACCACCAACCACTCAACTTTAGTCTTCTTTTCCAGCTTGCTTCATTTCAATGGATGGCCCATATTTTAAAGTTAAGGTAGCTAAGCTAGTCGACATGTATCCGCTAGCTAAGCTACCTTGCTTGAAGATGTGGTAACAGTGCATGGGTAAACAACAAGCTAGCTATGAAGTTGACACTTCAGTCCAATCAGTTACCGGGCATAAGACGTTGATTTATCTGTGGCAAATGACAACGAGCCTTCTTGGGCGTGCACTGTGCTTCTATTGTAAATCAATGAACTGAAGATGGACTTTTGCTGGCTAGGTCTTCCAGCAGGTGCTGTGGTGACCTGAGCCAATCACATGCAACCAGAGAAGATCAACGATGCCTACGCTCTGTAATTTCTCTGTGCCCATCCACCACAGAAATCACAGAGTAAGGCTAAAACAGCTGCATATTGGCGCTTTCTTACTCAGCTCAATTTAACAAAACAACAATACAATAGGAAAGGGACCACGTATGCTTTATTAGATCAAGCATTTTTTTAAACATTAAATACAATTGTTTGTTTACTGATATGATATTTTTGGGACATTAAATAACACATTTGCATGCAAATCTCCTAGATATTGGTGGGGCCCCACCTGCCGTACATGATGTATCGTCACTCACACACTAACCATTAGGCTACCTGCTGCCCGCATGCATGTGTGGTCCTGGTAACCTCTTACTACACCCCAGGGTATTGTTCATAAACTATCAGGAGGATTTGTATTTGTCCATGTGAGAAATTGAGTAATATTAGTTAATGGGTAGATTGGCTGTCTGGCAATTCTGGCAAATGCCAGATGGGCCGGACCATCTTTTAATGGGGTGGGCTTGTCTATTTTTTAAAATATATATTAAAACATTTATGGACATGGCCGGTAGCTCATGGGCCTGCTTTTTTTAATGACTTTTGGGGGGGCCACAGGACCGAGTTTTGGAAACCCTAGACATTACTAGACATTTATACAGTGCTTTTTACTAAGCACTAGTCATCATGTATTAGAATAAAGTTCCATTTGGGGACTGTCTATGTATTTGAATTGTTTTATACATCTTCAGTCCAGCGAGTGGGTTTATCAGCTGCAGTAACAAGTGACTCGTGTCGGATTGGATTTACACTAAAGGCTGGACTATCACGTCTATCTCCCGCTTAATTCATTCACTAAAGGCTGGACTATCACGTCTATCTCCCGCTTAATTCATTCACTGAAAGGCTGGAAAATCCTGCCTATCTCCCGCTTAATTCATTCACTGAAGGCTGGACTATCCCGTCTATCTCCCGCTTAATTCATTCACTGAAAGGCTGGAAAATCCTGCCTATCTCCCGCTTAATTCATTCACTGAAGGCTGGAAAATCCTGCCTATCTCCCGCTTAATTCATTCACTGAAGGCTGGACTATCCCGTCTATCTCCTGCTTAATTCATTCACTGAAAGGCTGGACTATCCCGTCTATCTCCTGCTTAATTCATTCACTGAAGGCTGGACTATCCCGTCTATCTCCCGCTTAATTCATTCACTATCCCGTCTATCTCCCGCTTAATTCATTCACTGAAGGCTGGACTATCCCGTCTATCTCCCGCTTAATTCATTCACTATCCCGTCTATCTCCCGCTTAATTCATTCATGGCAGGAAGCTTGGCCCCAGTGATGCACTGGGCCGTACGCACTACCCTCTAGTGCCTTACGGTCAGATGCCGAGCAGTTGCCATACCAGGCGGTGATGCAACCAGTCAGGATGCTCTCCGGTGCAGCTGTAGAACTTTTTGAGGCTCACATAGGGGTTCCTTTTGTCCAGGTGGGAAAGGGCAGTGTGTTTGAAATTGTGTCATCTGTGGATCTGTTGGGTTGGTATGCGAATTGGAGTGGCTCTGGGGTAATTGGAAGGATGCTGTTTGTAAGCAGCCTTTCAAAGCACTTCATGGCTACCGACGTGAGTGCTACGGGGCGGTAATCATTTAGGCGGGTTACATTCACTTCCTTGGGCACAGAGACTATGGGGGTCTGCTTGAAACATGTAGGTATTACAAACTCGGTCAGAGAGAGGTTAAAAATGTCAGTGAAGACACTTGCCAGTTGGTCTGCGCATGCTTTGAGCACATGTCCTGGTAATCCATCTGGCCCCACGGCTTTGTGAATGTTGACCTGTTTAAACGTCTTGCTCACATCTGCTGCCGAGAGCGTTATCACACAGTCGTCGAGAACAGCTGGTGTTCTCGTGTATGCTTCAGCGTTGCTTGCCTCGAAGCAAGCATAAAAGGCATTTAGCTCGTCTGGTAGGCTCACATCTGGTTTTCCCTTTGTTGTCCATAATAGTTTTCAAGCCCTGCCACAACCGACAAGCATCGGAGCCGGTGTAGTAAGATTCAATCTTAATCCTGTATTGATGCTTTTCTTGTTTTTATTTTACCTTTATTTAACTAGGCAAGTCAGTTAAGAACAAATTCTTATTTTCAATGATGGCCTAGGAACAGTGGGTAAATTGCCTGTTCAGGGGCAGAACAAAAGATTTGTTCCTTGTCAGCTTGGGGATTTGAACTTGCAACCTTCTGGTTACTAGTCCAACACTCTAACCACTAGGCTACCCTGCCGCCTGGTCTAGGCTACCCTGCCGCCTGGTCTCATTTGAGGGCATATCGGGATTTCTTATAGGAGTCCGGATTAGTGTCCCGCTGTTGCCTGTAATCCATGGTTTCTGCTTGGAATATTTATGTACGGTCACTGTGGGGATGACGTTATCGATGCACTTATTGATGAAGCTGATGACTGAGGTGTTATACTCCTCAATGCCATTGGATGAATCCTGGAACATATTCCAGTCTGTGCTAGAAAAACAGTCCTGTAGCGTAGCATCCGCATAATTTGACCACTTCTGTATTGAGCGAGTCACTGCTGCTACCTGCTTTAGTTTTTGCTTTTAAGCAGGAATCAGGAGGATAGAATTATGGTCAGATTTGACCAAATCCCAGCACAAGGTGCACCTGTGTAATAATCATGCTGTTTTATCAGCTGCCTGATATGCCATGCCTATCAGGTGGATGGATTATCTTGGAAAATGAGAAATTCTCACTAACAGGGATGTAAACAAATTTGTGCACCAAATTTAAGAGCAAATTTACGATTTTTGTGCATATGGAAAATGTCTGGGATATTTTATTTCAGCTCATGAAACATGGGACCAACACTTTACATATTGCATTTATATTTTTATTCAGTGAATATGTAGCCTAATATTTAAACACTTACATGTAGCTAAGTGGGTAGGAGGGCAACACTTGACATGCACTAATTCAAAATAATAAGGTAGGCTTTTAGAAGGTAATGTACAGTTAATTCGGAAAGTATTAGGACCCCTTGACCTTTTCCACATTTTGTTATGTTACAGCCTTATTCTAAAATGTATTAAATTGTTTAGTTTTTTCCTTCATCAATCTACACACAATACCCCATAATTACAAAGCAAAAAAGGTTTTTATTCATTTTTGCAAATGTATAAAAATAAATAACTCACATTTACATAAGTATTCAGAACCTTTACTCAGTACTTTGTTAAAAAGCACCTTTGGCAGTGATTACAACCTTGGGTATTCTTGTGTATGACGCTACAAGCTTGACACACCTGTATTTGGGGAGTTTCTCCTATTCTTCTCTGCAGATTCTCTCAAGCTCTGTCAGGTTGGATGGGGAGTGTTGCTGCACAGCTATTTTCAGGTCTCTCCAGAGATGTTTGATCGGGTTCAAGTCCGGGCTCTGGCTGGGCCACTCAAGGACATTCAGAGACTACTGCATTCTCTTGGCTGTGTGCTTAGGGTCGTAGTCTTGTTGGAAGGTGAACCTTCGCCCCAGTCTGAGGTCCTCAGCGCTCTGTAACAGGTTTTCATCAAGGTCCTCTCTGTACTTTGCTCCGTCATTCTTTCTCTCGATCCTGACTGGTCTCCCTGTCCCTGCCGCTGAAAAACATCCCCACAGCATGATGCTGCCACCACCATGCTTCACTTTAAGGATGGTGCCAGGTTTCCTCCAGACGTGACACTTGACATTCAGGCCAAAGAGTTGGTTTCATCAGACCAGAGAATCTTGTTTCTCATGGTCTGAGAGTCCTTTAGATGTATTTTGGCAAACTCCAAGCAGACTGTCATGTGCCTTTTACTGAGGAGTGGCTTCCGTCTGGCCACTGCCATAAAGGCCTGATTGGTGGAGTGCTGCAAAGGTGATTGTCCTTCTGGAAGGTTCTCCCACCTCTACAGACTAACTCTGGAGCTCCCGAACCAATGATCCCCCAATTGCTCAGTTTGGCCGAGCGGCCAGAGGCCACTCTGTTGCTGGGAACCTTCAATGCTGCAGACATTTTTTGGTACCCTTCCCCAGATCTGTGCCTCGACATAGTCCTGTCTCAGAGTTCTACGGACAATTCCTTCAACCTCGTGGCTTGGTTTTTGCCCTGACATGCTCTGTCAACTGTGGGACCTTATATACTGTAGACAGGTGTGTGCCTTTCCAAATCATGTCCAATCAATTTAATTTACCACAGGTGGACTCCAATCAAGTTGTAGAAACATCTAAAGGTTGATCAATGGAAACAGGATACACCTGAGCTCAATTTCGACTCTCATAGCAAAAGGTCTGAACACTTGTGTAAATAAGGTATGTATTTTATTTTAATACATTTGCAAAAATGTCTAAACTGTTTTTGATTTGTCATTATGGGGTATTGTGTGTAGATGGATGAGAACATAATAATTGAATCAATTTTAGAATAAGGCTGTAATGTAACAAAATGTGGAAAAACTCAAGGCGTCTGAATACTTTCTGAATGCACTTTATAAGCCAATGGTCATCTAGAAGGCATTTATTCAGTGATTTTCTTTTTTGTCTTATAATAAATCATTTATAAGACATTTATAAATGGTTTCCATTTATTAATCATTACTTCCAAATTACTGAACCATTTACTAATCATTATAAGTTTTTTTGCAGTCCCTAATCTCAAGTGAGTGTTATTTATACTTTATAATTACTTTATAAGTGTTTTAAGTGACCAGTGTAATTTCTCACAAAAATATGTGCATGCCGTTGGTAGACATTCCTCCAGTACCTGGTAAAAGAACAAACATACTCCACAAGATGTTTAAGGAAATATACAAACATGTGTGAATATTTAGCTTAAAAACGTTTACAAATATGGGAGTGATGATTAATAAATGATGAGCAACTGTAAATGCCATCGAACTGGTTTATTATGGACCCTTTAAAATACAGTGTTACCCTAGAATGTTGCTGGGCCCAGCACAGGCAGTGTGAAATGCCAGGGCTGGATTTTTATCCCAGTCTGCCCCTGTATTAGGTTTTGAATTACAGTACTGACAGAATAATTGGATGTTGGGTCCAAAACAAAGAGGATACAAAATGGTTGTCTGTTGTTTGACACCTAATTTGATTCAGTGTCAGTGAGGGTAAACCCAGCTGTTGAAAGATGAATGGTATATGGATGGATACGGTGTATATGCGTGCATGCGTTACTCACATGACCACACGGATGAACTGTGTGAGTGTGTGCGTGGTGTGTGGGTGCTTGAAGCGGGGGTTGGTGAGTGCTTGAAGCGGGGGTTGGTTTGTGAGCCCAGCTGAGAGGTGCTGCAGATCCTCCAGGGCTGGCCTTGGCCTGTGTTTGTGTTGGCCCCAGGCCTTAATTACTCCTCCTGAGATACCGCTCATACAGCCCTGGGTTTTGAGTCCCAAATGGCACCCCTTAAAAGTAAGTGCACTATGTAGGGAATAGGGTGCCATTGGGACACAGTCCTGGCCTCAGGCCTATTTATTGCATCGCCGCACTGTTCCACTGTGGCGTGCGAGCTCCAAATTCTTTTATTTCTCTTTCCTCTCCACCCTGGAGAAATGGAAAGAGCCCCACTGTCATATACGGCATTGTTTGTTGAAACTCCAGCCCATGATTCATCGAGAGCTAGAATCCCAAAAAGTTGTTTCTCTCTCCATTAAGTCCAGGGCCAAGAGAGAGTGCCTCTACATATCCATATTCCACTTACTCTCTCCCTCCCTCTCCACGACTTCTATTATTTGACCCAACCGATATTTATATAAGCAACAGACCTTTTGATCCTATGATGCCCCTACTTTATTTTCATGTCTACAAGTTAAAGCGAAGTTGTTTTTAAAGCCACTTTTGCTGTCGTCTATCCTTATTAAAGGTCCAATGCAGCAGTTTTTATCTCAATATCAAATCATTTCTGGGTAACAATGATGTACCTTACTGTGATTGTTTTTAATTCAAATCGTCAGAAATAAACAAAAATAGCTTCTTAGCAAAAAGCCATTTATTAAGCAATAATTTAGCTAAAACTGTTTGGGAGTGGTCTGAGTAGGGATGGGAAAACAGAACATTAGCTGTTATTGACAGAGCATGTCAGGGCAAAAACCAAGCCACGAGGTTGAAGGAATTGTCCGTAGAACTCTGAGACAGGACTTGAAACTTTGTTTCATATTGGTCTATTAACTCATATCACCAGGCAGGCCATCCCACCAAAACAGGCTGAAATGTCATGTCTTTGAAACCAGCTCTTATGCTAAAAAGGCATTATAATTTTAACAATTTCACAGTATCATAGTGTGTAAATATATATAAAACACAGTTTTTGACTGCATTGAGCCTTTATCGTGTTCCCACACACACATTTAGAATCAAAGCTCAGTGACAGAACTTTAGTTGGCAGTGCTACATGTTTGCTATATGATCCTTTTAGCCCAGTTGCCTCATACCCAATTTCCATGCATTTTTGGCCGATGTCATTTTAATGCAGTTCTGTGTGCGGTTTCCAAGAGGTATATGGAGGCATTCTTCTGCAGTACGTTCATCTAAACAGATTTACTTAAAAGGGGCACGTTACAACTGCAGCGTAGTTCGGCTCCTCCGGTGGTTCCTATCTGACTGCTGGCTCAGCCTGCTAGGGTTTCCTATGCATGTCAAGGTGGGTTAGTCTTTCCCTGCGTCTCTGCTTGCTGGGGCCTTGGTGGGCTATCAGTCACACTGTCGGACCCAGGCCACCTCCCTCCCAGCCTCCCTAACCCTGGCCGCCCTCACTGGGTGTCCACGTCACTTTCCCCTCTTTTCTTCCATCTCCTCTCTCCCCTTTTATCCTTCTCTCCCCTCTTTGGTGGCACCCCGGAGGGTCTTTCTCTCCCCTCTTTGGTGGCACCCCGGAGGGTCTTTCTCTCCCCTCTTTGGTGGCACCCCAGAGGGTTTTTCTCTCCCCTCTTTGGTGGCACCCTGGAGGGTCTTTCTCTCCACTGCCACATTTGATCCTCTTCCCTTTGACCTGCGGCTAAACAAATAGACCATTGATTTTTCTCTTAATACTGTTCATTTTGCCCCCCTTGCCAGGGTAGACCTGAAGTGTCCGGATACATGTATCCAGAATCTGCCTGTTTTAGGATTCTTTGCCCTCAGCTCCCCCTCAGCGATCAAGCCACAAGTTCAACAAGTTGAGATGGAGATATTTTTTTCTGGTAACCACAGCAGGATAGTGTGGGATGCTAGAAATCCTGTTTACTGAATGGGCCCATGGGTTGGCAGCTGCTGTCGCCTGTTGGTTGAATTAACACACATCATCAGGCTGATATAGAAAAAAGTCAGGCACTGCTGAGTCACTCACACACACACACACACACACACACACACACACACACACACACACACACACACACACTGCATCCACATTTGGCAGGGATGCGAGAGGATTTCGCACCTCAGAAACTTTCTGGAGTGGAAATGCCTTCACACACCATCCGGTCAATCTGCCACATTCTCTCCACTATGACATCACTTGTTATCCAGGAAGTTTGTAGAATAGAATGCAGACTGGTTGCAGATTATATTGATGGCTGGAGTGTGTCGATGATTTTACAGCATGGACTTGTATTAGCCTCTGGGGAATTGCGCAGGTGTCATTTCAGATTCCAATATGGCATCCAAGGAACATAATGTGCAGTAATATGCACTAATATCTCCATGTTATGTCAGTCCGTCTACTATATCAGTCCGCCTACTACTCCACAGAAACACCTCACTGCTCTTTTATCAGTGCTGGAATCAACAGTGAAATCCCAACCAAGAAGTAGCACCACACAATTGAGAAGGCTACATGTTAAACGAATAGTTCACATGTAATTTTGGGTGAATTGTCCCTTTAAGATTTGTAAAATGTACTATCAAGCATCTTTCTATGTAGAAGGGATATATTGACATGTTCTGTTCTGCCTTCTGTTGTAAATATTGAATATCATACATTTCTATACTCTTTCATCTACCTTTCACCATTACTTGAGTTTTCACACCACTCTGGACTCCACTGTGTAGCCTATGTCTGTGAAATATTACAGAGAGAGATCTTGTTGAAAACAGTCGCACCGTGTCACGGTGTTTCCTCTGTCAAGCTAGTATGTGCTGTATTGTTGTTGTTCAGGTGCTCCGTGAGAGAGTGATGGGCAAGGGCACTCGTCCACAGCCATCTGCAGCTCCAGCCTGCCCAACGCACAGCTTGCATCCCAAATGGCAACCTATTCCCTACACCAAGAAAAGCAGTGCACTAAAATAGGGAATAGGGTGCCATTTGGAGTAGTGCACCATATAGGGAATAGGGTGCCATTTGGGGTGTATCCACAGACAAATAATCACAGCACTTCCACGTTTGCCTTGCCTGTTATTGTCCCGCCGTAGAGCCTGTACACAACTCAATTACCACGCCATTGCTTAATTGTGAACTGCCAGGCAGTTTGTGAGTCAAAACTAAAATAACTTTTTGCAAAGAAAAATAAATGGGATGGGGATTTTTCCTGGAAGGAAACCTTTAGTTTACGATATGACATGTTTCTTAATAGTGCTAAAGTGTTCTGTATTCTTTAAATAAACAAGGGTGAGTTTTGCATACTGGGGCATGAAAGAATGCAGGGTTTCGCTGCCCCTCACACACATGTCAGCAATTTGGCTGCCTTGTGTATTTTGGATGTAAAAAATAAACGCAGCATTTCAAAGTAAACGAAAGAAGGAAAGTCTTATCCGCCTGGCAGCTGTGCTCGGTACCAAATTGCTTTCAGCTGATGCACTGCAGCTCAAACTTGCTTGGGTAATGTCAAGTGATGCATTGCAATACTGAGAAAACAACACAGACAAAAAATAAATAAGGAGGAAAGAAACGGTGGAAAGTTCCTCTGCTGATCCAGCCGAACCCCCCACTCCACCTTCACTCTAGTCTTCCTCAGGTCGCTAAAGAGGAGGATTATGGTACATAAAGATACAAATCCATCACCAGGTCGTCATTGGAAATACCAATTTATTCTTATCCGACTCGCCTGGCTCAAGAAAAGTTCATAAAACCTTTTTTTGGTGAGCGATGATAAGACTTGGAACCCACCTCTTGCAAAAAACACTACTTCTCATCACAGCTTTTGCAGGGGTGAAAATATACAGAACAAATCTTACCACCTTCACTTCTCTGTTATTCGCCATAATTACCATTCAAGACCCCTGAATGTGAATGTATTACGTGACCTTTATACATGGCTACATAAGGGATGTGTGTATGACATCATGTTTTTTTTATCAATCTTGTAGGCATATGTATTTGATTTCTTGACTGATATAATCATGCCTTTCTCTACTTTAACCGCAGTTAGTTCTCGTGCTACAAATCCCTGTCTAAGTGCACCTCAATGGGCTGAGATCCTTACTTTCAATGATATGAGTAGTTATTTAACTGCCTAAGTGCACCTTTCAGTGGCGGTGTGGAGTGTAGTTGATTTTTAATGACTCGAACAGCTTCAAGTCGGATAGTGTGTGCCATTTTTATAATGATTTGTATAAACTTGTATTAACTGTAGCCTTACTGTATAGCCTTATGAATAGTGTGTAAATAGTATTTTTGTTGTCTTGGTGTTTGTCCTACATACAGTATAACTCTTATTTTATTTTGAATTTATTGTAATATCTTATGTTGTTCTTGTCTATAACTGTTCTGTACTTCATCATGTATTTGCTGCATGGCTCATGGGGATCCTAATAATTGTTTACGGTACTGTTTCCACTGGTAACTAAATTGTGCATACTAGTGCTTGTTTTAAGAAATCTCAAAGACACACACAAGACACACATTCATAGAGTATTGCTGTGTTCTTACGATCTCAATAATATTTGAACATATCTGTACCGTAACATCAAGTGCTACACTAATATACATATTTCTTTGGGGGGGGGGATATACAATTGGTAGTTACAGTCTTGTCCCATTGCTGCAACTCCTGTACGGACTCGGGAGAGGCAAAGGTCGGGAGCCATGCGTCCTGCGAAACTCGCCAATGCCGCACTGCTTCTTGCTACAATTGGTAGTTACAGTCTTGTCCCATTGCTGCAACTCCTGTACGGACTCGGGAGAGGCAAAGGTCGGGAGCCATGCGTCCTGCGAAACTTGCCAATGCCGCACTGCTTCTTGTTACACTGCTCGCTTAACCCGTAAGCCAGCCGCACCAACATGTCAGAGGAAACCCCGTACACCTGATGACCGTGTCAGTGTGCATGCGCCCGGCCCCCCACAGGAGTTGCTAGAGCGCGATGGAACAAGGACATCCCAGCTGGCCAAACCCTCCCCTAACCAGGACGACGTTGGGTCAATTGTGCGCCGCCTCATGGGTCTCCCGGTCGCAGCCTGCTGCGACACCGCCAGGTATCGAACCCGGATCCGTAGTGCCTTAGACCACTGTCCCACTCGGGGGGCCTGATATACATGTTTTAATTATGCCATTTTCACAACAATAGTCTGTGGGAAGGCTTTCCATTTGGAAGTTTTGGAAGTGTCTGCAGTGTGTCTATCAAACTTACGGTCAGAGTTCTGTCCAGCAAAACCCCCCGTCTGCTCTCTTCCAGTCACCCACACCTTGGCTAGGATGAACGAGCCACAGCAGACTCTAATGACATAAGCCCCCCAGGGCCTTCCTTTTAACACTAATATGAGACCAGTCTCCGGCTGGACCTGATGCAATGAGGTTGTTACTTAATGTACAGTCATGGTGACAATTTCTACAGCTCTGCTGTGGTGGAGCCTCAACATACATACAGTGCCTTGCGAAAGTATTCGGCCCCCTTGAACTTTGCGACCTTTTGCCACATTTCAGGCTTCAAACATAAAGATATAAAACTGTATTTTTTTGTGAAGAATCAACAACAAGTGGGACACAATCATGAAGTGGAACGACATTTATTGGATATTTCAAACTTTTTTAACAAATCAAAAACTGAAAAATTGGGCGTGGTGGATGAATACTTTCGCAAGGCACTGTATGTGTATCTGCCATGTGTTTTGACATTATACAATGCATTCTGAGTGTCACGTAAATGTGTGTTCGACCAAATATGTTATAATGAGGTGAAGGAATGGTTCATCTTTCGAGTAAACTTCCGGAGGTGAATGATCGTAGACACACCCCTTCAACATGCATACTGCAAACAGACCAAACTAATCTTGTCTAATCTTATCTTCCGGAGGTGAATGATCGTAGACACACCCCTTCAACATGCATACTGCAAACAGACCAAACTAATCTTGTCTAATCTTATCTTTGGTTGACGTGAAGAAAAAAAACATGGCGAACGTGCATAAACTACCCATCGTTGGATTACTTTCGATTTCTACAAAGTGTCTTGCTGAATTATTTAGATCAATGTTGAGTTCACCTGTGATGTGATGAATTATAAATAGTAATTGCTATTAGCTAATTCATATTGTGGTTTCTGTCAGCCGAGAGTTATCTAAATATGAATGCTTGTGTTACTTCAATCTCTAGCCTACATTTGGATGACTGTGTATACCGTCGCTACTTCTGTGAATGTCTACAACTTTGCATCCAAAAATAGACTGGTCACATTCAGGACTTTGTAAGGACTGTGTTTCTGCTAAATGTTTCTGCTGAAAAAACAGTGTGGCTCAAATGCTGACTCCTGCGTCAATTGAAACTGTACTTTCTAAATAAGCATTCTAGTCACACCGATTGGAGGGTACGCTGCAGGGACCACTGTAGAATGATCACACCCGTTTGTTGGTACATGTGAAAAGGTTAAAGCAAACTTCCTGTAATTCTACACATTTTGCCATGACTTGGCTGGCTAGATTGGGGCATCAGGTAGCCTAGTGGTTAGAGCGTTGGACAAGTAACTGAAAGGTTGCAAGATCGAATCCCTGAGCTGACAAGGTAAAAAATAAATCGTTAATAAACTTAGGGATGTAAATCATGCAGCGCCGTGTGTCACGATCGCAGATTTTAGAGAAAGAACAAAGTTTTGTCCGATTGACAAGTCTCTTCTTTTGGTCTGGGGCCACTTGGCGGCCTGGGGCCCTAAGCAACCGTCTATGTCGCTTACGGATGGAACCGGCCCTGGCTATATGTCTAAAGATAGCTGTAACATTGCACTTCAATACAAATGGGATGAAGATGTAACATATTTGGACGAATGAATTCCGATTTGTGCGGAAGCAAAAGGCTACAGACAGATCATGCTTTCCATCAGACCCTGGAACCTCCGCTGCATACAGGCATCGAGTCTTCCATTCCTCTCAACATTTTTAGAAAAAGCTGTTGTGCAGCAACTCACTGCCTTCCTGAAGACAAACAATGTATACGAAATGCTTCAGTCTGGTTTTAGACCCCATCATAGCACTGAGACTGCACTTGTGAAGGTGGTAAATGACCTTTTAATGGCATCAGATCAAGGCTCTGCATCTGTCCTCGTGCTCCTAGACCTTAGTGATCACTCCTAGACCATTGATCACCACATTATTTTGGAGAGATTGGAAACCCAAATTGGTCTACACGGACAAGTTCTGGCCTGGTTTAGATCCTATCTGTCGGAAAGATACCAGTTTGTCTCTGTGAATGGTTTGTCCTCTGACAAATCAACTGTACATTTTGGTGTTCCTCAAGGTTCCGTTTTAGGACCACTATTGTTTTCACTATATATTTTACCTCTTGGGGATGTCATTCGAAAACATAATGTTAACTTTCACTGCTATGCGGATGACACACAGCTGTACATTTCAATGAAACATGGTGAAGCCCCAAAATTGCCCTCGCTAGAAGCCTGTATTTCAGACATAAGGAAGTGGATGGCTGCAAACTTTCTACTTTTAAACTCTGACAAAACAGAGATGCTTGTTCTAGGTCCCAAGAAACAAAGAGATCTTCTATTGAATCTGACAATTAATCTTGATGGTTGTACAGTCGTCTCAAATAAAACTGCGAAGGACCTCGGCGTTACTCTGGACCCTGATCTCTCTTTTGACAAACATATTTCAAGGACAGCTTTTTTACATCTACGTAACATTGCAAAAATCTGAAACTTTCTGTCCAAAAATTATGCAGAAAAATGTATCCATGCTTTTGTTACTTCTAGGTTAGATTACTGCAATGCTCTACTTTCCAGCTACCCGGATAAAACACTAAATAAACTTCAGTTAGTGCTAAATACGGCTGCTAGAATCCAAGCTAGAACCAAAATAATTTATCATATTACTCCTGTGCTAGCCTCCCTATACTGGCTTCCTGTTAAGGCAAGGGCTGATTTCAAGGTTTTACTGCTAACCTACAAAGCTTTACATGGGCTTGCTCCTACCTATCTTTCTGATTTGGTCCTGCCGTACATACCTACACGTACGCTACGGTCACAAGATGCAGGCCTCCTAACTGTCCCTAGAATTTCTAAGCAAACAGCTGGAGGCAGGGCTTTCTCCTATAGAGCTCCATTTTTATGGAATGGTCTGCCTACCCATGTGAGAGACGCAGACTCGGTCTCAACCTTTAAGTCTTTACTGAAGACTCATCTCTTCAGTGGGTCATATGATTGAGTGTAGTCTGGCCTAGGAGTGTGAAGGTGAACGTAAAGGCTCTGGAGCAACGAAACACCCTTGCCTCTGGAGCAACGAAACACCCTTGCTGTCTCTGTCTGGCCGGTTCCCCTTTCTCCACTGGGATTCTCTGCCTCTAACCCTATTACAGGGGCTGAGTCACTGGCTTACTGGTGCTCTTTCATGCCGTCCCGATGAGACACAAATATAAGTCTTTGGCCTGAATGCCAAGCGCTATGCCTGGAGAAAACCAGGCACAGCTCGGGTCTACCGAGTGGCGCAACGGTCTAAGGCACTGAATCGCAGTGCTAGCTGTGTCACTACAGATCCTTGTTCGATTCCAGGCTGTGTCGCGGCCGGCTGTGACCGGCCGGCCATGAGGCAGCACACAATTGGCCTAGCATCGTCTGGGTTATGGGAGGGTTTGGCCGGCCGGGATGTCCTTGTCCCATCGCGCTCTCGCAACTCCTGTGGCGGGCCGGGTGCAGTGCACGCTGACAGGTGTATGGTGTTTCCTCCGACACATTGGTATGGTTGGCTTCCGGGTTAAGCAAACATTGTGTCAAGACGCAGTGCGGCAGGGAGGACGCATGGCTCTTGACCTTCGCCTCTCCCGAGTCTGTACGGGAGTTGCAGCGATGGGACAAGACTGTAACTATATCACAAAATTGGGGAGGAAAAAGGGGTAAAACAAATAAATAAATAAAATTTAAAAAATCAACCAGGCACAGCTCATCACCCACCATCCCTACCGTGAAGCATGGTGGTGGCAGCCTCATGCTATGGGGATGCGTTTCAGCGTCAGAGACTGGTAAGGATAGTGGGAACAATGAATGAAGGCAAATCCTTGATGAGAACCTGCTTCGCAGTGCAAATGATCTTAGACTAGGGCACCCCAAGCATACAGTCAAAGCAACACTGAAATGGCTTCAGAACAAGATTGTGAAAGTCCTTGAGTGGCCCAGCCAAAGCCCAGACTTGAATGCTTGACGATTGCCGTTCACCGCTGCTTCCCATTTAACTTTACAGAGTTTAAGAATATCTGCAAGGAAGAATGGGGGGGAAAATCCCCAAATCCAGATGTGCAAAGCTGACATATCTATGTAATCGCCTCCAAAGCTGTTTCTACAAAGCATTGACTCGGGGTGTGAGTCCTTATGTAAATGAGATGTTTCTGTATTTCATTTACAACAGACATGCTAAAATGTCTAAGAACATGCTTTCACTTTGCCATTATGGAGTAATGTGTGTAGATGGGAGAGATTTGTTTCTTTAATTTTCTTTACCCATTTTGAATTCAGGCTGTAACGCAACAAAATGTGGAATATGTCCAGGGATGTTTTCTGAAGGCACTATGTGGCATCTTTGGGCCATTTGTGTGTTTTCTAGACCCTCTCAAACATTTAAAGTCATCATCGGGCTGTCTGTAGCAAATATTGATGGAGATTTGCCCATTTGAATCGTGTCCAATACAGCCCCATGCTGGTTGGCAGCTGTACAAAAACCCTCGGAGTGGAGCAACATACTACTCAGATTAACTTGATCAACCAAGTTGATTTCACCTGTTGACTCTCTCAATGCCCAGAGACTCTGGGTTCGCGCCCAGGCGAGTACCCCTGGTTACATCTATCCAACTAATTACCTATACTGGGTTTCTTTGCCTATTTTTCAGCAGCCATATTGGAAATTACTGCCAGGGGGGGGTGATGGACAAAATCTGCAATGGCACTATAGTGCAATGGCGCCTCCCGAGTGGCGCAGCAGTCTAAGGCACTACATCTCAGTGCTAGAGGCATCGCTACAGACCCTGGTTCGATCCCGGGCTGTATCACAACCGGCCGTGATCGGGAGTCCCATAGGGCAGCGCACAATTGTCCCAGCTTCGTCAGGGTTAGGGGAGGGTTTGGCCAGTGTAGGTCGTCATTGTAAATCGAGTTTGTTGTTAACTGACTTGCCTAGTTAAATAAAAACAAAATAGTCAAAAATACTTATTTAGACATGCCCTACCCTTGTGAAATATGGTGGCTCTATCACAAGTCAAAAAATGTCACATAGCTGCTGGACAATGGTCAAAATGTCCTCAATATGACCCCTATTAAGGTCTTGAGTACTTTATCATCAGAGATATTGTTTATATTATCTGTGGGGTTTATTTAGTGGGCTCCTGTGTGGTGCATCGGTGTAAGGCATTGCATCTCCGTGCAAAAGGCAAAACTACAGTCCCTGGTTCGAATCCAGGCTGAATCACATCCGGCCGTGATTGGGAGTCCCATAGGGCGGCGCACAATTGGCCTAGCATCGTCCATGTTTGGCCGGGGTAGGCCATCATTGTAAATAAGATTTTTTTCTTAAAACCAGTTAGAGATAGGGGGCAGTATTTCCCTTTTGGATGAATTTCGTGCCCATAGTGAACTGCATCAAAATCTGTCCTAAATTGCTAATATATTATTATTAATATTGGATAGAAAACACTCTGAAGTTTCTAAAACCGTTTGAATTATGTCTGTGAGTATAACAGAACTCACAGGGCAGGCAATCTTCCAAACAAGTTTTGAATTCCTGAAAGTTGGGGCAACTTTGACGTCATCGCCCCCTCCCTTCCCAACAAGTCATGGATCTGGAAACACTTCCTACGTCTTCCACTAGATGTCCCCATTCAGTAGAAAGTGTAATGGAGCATTTGCTGTGAACTTTGACCTAATGGGAAGGAAAGTAGTTGGTGTCGCAAAAGGATGCTATTTTGTTGAGGCGCGTTTGCCTTTGAGTGCTTCGGCTGTTCCAATCAGCCCCAGATGAAAACGAATGATCCGGTTGGAATGCTATTGGATCTATATGATTATAACATCCTGAAGATTGATTCTGCACTTAGTTTGACCAGTTTCTTCGACCTGTAATATGTCATTTGGAAGTTTTGATGCAAAGTTATCCTGGACCAGAAGTCATTTTTTGGGCATTTGATCTGAAAGTGGTAGCAAATGCTGCTACTTGGACACTAGAATTGAACATTATGAAACAAAACGATTTATTGTTGAACTAGGACTCCTTGCACTACATTTTTTATTTTATTTTTTATTTTACCTTTATTTAACCAGGTAGGCAAGTTGAGAACAAGTTCTCATTTACAATTGCGACCTGGCCAAGATAAAGCAAAGCAGTTCGACAGATACAACGACACAGAGTTACACATGGAGTAAAACAAACATACAGTCAATAATACAGTATAAACAAGTCTATATACAATGTGAGCAAATGAGGTGAGAAGGGAGGTAAAGGCAAAAAAGGCCATGGTGGCAAAGTAAATACAATATAGCAAGTAAAACACTGGAATGGTAGTTTTGCAATGGAAGAATGTGCAAAGTAGAAATAAAAATAATGGGGTGCAAAGGAGCAAAATAAATAAATAAATAAAAATTAAATACAGTTGGGAAAGAGGTAGTTGTTTGGGCTAAATTATAGGTGGGCTATATACAGGTGCAGTAATCTGTGAGCTGATGGATTCTGATGGAAGATCATCAAAGCCTTCACAAAGGCCAACAGGTAGTTTTCCCAGCTATCTTTTGTCGTAAGCTAGTTTGCAGTGGCTGCAGCAGGTGTTATCGTAGAGGATGTTGTTGCTAATTTGTTAGCTTCTCCCTTTTCAATAATAACTTTCAACAAGAAGCAACCTTTTACGGCAGTGGGCTAAGTCATGATCACAGTGATTCTTGATAGTTAAAAAAATAAAAATCTACTTTGAAACAAAAGTATACAGCTCACACAAAAGGTTATGTGCTTAGAAAAAAAGATACCTGTACCATGTCAGATAGAGTTGAAATGTATTCCATTTTGAGTTTGCATCCCAATATTACACTTTCTGCACATCACAGAAGACTGAAATATAACAAAACTGTTTGAAATAAACACTGGATTTGGACCAAACTTTTTCAAAACCTGGTTTGCATACCCGCTGTTGCCTTTGTTAGCATTTACTGGTAGATATCATACCGTCTTTCCTACCTACCGGCTACCGATTACATTTTTCTGTGAGATGCTCCATGCCAAAACCAGTTGAGAGCTGGGTACTCTTGCTGCCTGCAGATGATAATCCTCTGAGGCTAGGCTATGTGTGCAGCTCGCATGTGAATATATTTCACGTTCTTTGCGTTTGTCTAGGCTACTTTGTGCATGATTTCTCTATTATACTACATCATTGATAAGTCGTATACCTCCACTACACTACTTTCATACGCCTCAGTAGGTATTAAGAAGTGGGTATATGCAATGCCCTCTGAAAGAAAAGTGGGTATATGGCGGAGACCTGCAAATACCCTCCACTACACCACTGGCCCGTTCTGCTTTACAAAAAGGGCTCCCTCCTACATGAGTGCATACACCTTAGCCAAATACATTTCCAAGTAAAAATGCCCTGTCTTAGGTCAGTTAGGATCGCCACTTTATTTTAAGAATGTGAAATGTCAGAATAAATTGTAGAGAGAATGATTTATTTCAGCTTTTATTTCTTCCATCACATTCCCAGTGGGTCAGAAGTTTACATACACTCAATTAGTATTTGGTAGCATTGCCTTTAAATTGTTTACTTGGGTCAAACGTTACGGATAGCCTTCCACCAGCTTCCCACAATAAGTTGGGTAAATCTTGGCCCATTCCTTCTGACAGAGCTGGTGTAACTGAGTCAGGTTTGTAGGCCTCCTTGCTCGCACCCGTTTTTTCAGTTCTGCCCACACATTTTCTATGGGATTGAGGTCAGCTCTTTGTGATGGCCCCTCTAATTTCTTGACTTTGTTGTCCTTAAAACATTTTGCCACAACTTCGGAAGTATGGTTGGGTTCATTGTCCATTTGGAAGACCCATTTGCGACCAAGCTTTAACTTCCTGACTGATGTCTTGAGATGTTGCTTCAATATATCCACATAATTGTCCTGCCTCATGATGCCATCTATTTTGTGAAGTGCCCCAGTCCCTTCTGCAGCAAAGCACCCCCACAACATGATGTTGCCACCCCCGTGCTTCACGGTTGGGATGGTGTTCTTCGGCTTGCAAGCCCTCCCCTTATTCCTCCAAACATAACGATGGTCATTATGGCCAAACAGTTCTATTTTTGTTTCATCTGACCAGAGGACATTACTCTAAAAAGTACGATCTTTGTCCCCATGTGCAGTTGAAAACCATAGTCTGGCTTTTTTATGGCAGTTTTGGAGCAGTGGCTTCTTCCTTGCTGAGCAGCCTTTCAGGCTATGTCGATATAGGACTTGTTTTACTGTGGATATAGATACCTGTTTCCTCCAGCATCTTCACAAGGTCCTTTGCTGTTGTTCTGGGATTGATTTGCACTTTTCGCACCAAAGGACGTTCATCTCTAGGAGACAGAACGCATCTCCTTCCTGAGCGGTATGAAGGCTGCGTGGTCCCATGGTGTTTATACTTTGTACATATGAATGTGGTAGCTTCAGGCATTTGGAAATTGCTCCCAATGATGATCCAGACTCTACAAATATTTTTCTGAGGTGATTTTCCCATGATGTCAAGCAAAGAGGTAATGAGTCTGAAGGTAGGCCTTGAAATACATCCACAGGTACACCTCCAATTGACTCAAATGATGTCAATTAGCCTATCAGAAGCTTCTAAAGCCATGACATCATTTTCTGGACTTTTCCAAGCTGTTTAAAGGCACAGTCAACTTAGTGTATGTAAACTTCTGACCCACTGGAATTGTGATACAGTGAATTAGATGTCCTAACCGACTTGCCAAAACTATAGTTTGTTAATAAGAAATTTGTGGTGTGGTTGAAAAAAAAGTTTTAATGACTCCAACCAAAGTGTTTGTAAACTTCCGACTTCAACTGTATTTGGTCTGACGAAACGGTTTTATGCACTAATTGAATGGAAGCTGATAATTATGAGTTTTTTTAACCCTCCATGTTAGTGTGTACTGGTCTCCAGTACACACTAACACGGATAAGTGTACCAAGTTTGATACTTGTATCATAAAATGGAACAATTATTTCACCTATCCGCTGGACTATTGGTAATGGTGAGAGGTTAGCATGTTTTGGGGGCTCTTTTGTGTATCAGTAACTCTCTCACTCATCATTCATGATTATCCATAATCATGGGTGCATCCACATTAATGTAGAAGTGTTCAGAAACATATTATATTCTTTACAATAAAACTGATTCCAAAATGACACAATACATTATTTCCATTTTTCATTTCTATTGGACACAGCATAATCAGAAACAAAATCAAAACAAACTGAAAATGCATCCAAAAAGTTTGAACGGTCACAGGCTTGATGTAGTCATTATGTGCTAGAAATATGGGACCAAACACTAAACTTTTGACTAAATGAAATACACTGTAAGTGAATTTGTCCAAATACGAATGACACCTTCAAATGGGGGGACTAGATACATAAAGTTTCAATTCTAAACGGTAAAACGTGTATGAAAATACCCTCAAATAAAATAAAACATTCTGTACTGTCGCCTGATGTAAAATGATCTCAATGATGATGATCTCAATGATCTCTTATGTAAAACAATTGATCTCAAATCCAAAATGCTGGAGTAGAGAGACAAATAAAGGTGCTATCCTAGAATTTCTCCAATTTTCTCCGGTGTGGAAGCTCAGTGAAATGCATCCGCACTAGGCTGCATTCAAAACAAATCTCCCCCTCCTTCACATCCCATTTCCCCATAATGTGACAGAGACTCACGCTTGAGCCTTGTACTTTCAATTTTGGTCCACCAGCTTCAAACGGCAGAAAAAGTTATATTTTTTGTTATTGTAAATATATTTCACAGTGATTTAGATGGTACAATGATTCCCTACACTATTCAGTGCTTGTTTTCTCAGATAAACTGAAAACAGTGTAGAATTTGAGCAACCAGGAAAATTACGAAATGATTTATACATTGGCCACTTGAGCTGATTTCCACTAGATAACACTGCCACGAAGTCAAAACAGCTATCCCTTTTTGACAACAGATGCCGCTCCAGCGGGTGAAATCAGTAATACTGTTAAATAAGTAATACTGTTAAACACTATCATTTCCACTATTACTACAGATAGATTATCAGATAGATTATGGATTATTTTCTGAAATTACAATGCACTTTTAAATTTTAGCTTCACTGTCCAAATAAATATGCAGGGGAGTGTACATACAAAAAAGACAAACATATTGCACCTATTATACTCAAAGCTCATCACTAAGGACCCTGGGACTAAACACCTCCCTCTACAACTGGATCCTGGACTTCCTAAGGTAACCTGCCTAAACGACTACCGACCCGTAGCAATCAAAACCATAGTGCCCTCAAAGCTCATCACTAAGCTAAGGACCCTGGGACTAAACGCCTCCCTCTTCAACTGGATCCTGGACTTCCTGACGGGCCGCCACCAGATGGTAAGGGTAGGTAACAACACCGCTGCCATGCTGATCCTCAACACGGGAGCCCCTTAGGGGTGCGTGCTCAGTCCCCTGCACTCCCTGTTCACTCATGACTGCACGGCCAGGCACGACTCCAACACCATCATTAAGTTTGCCGATGACACAACATTGGTAGGCCTGATCACCGACAACAATGAGACAGCCTATAGGGAGGAGGTCAGAGACCTGACTGTGTGGTGCAAGGACTTCAACCTCTCCCTCAACGTGATCAAAACAAAGGAGATGTCACGTCCTGACCTTAGTTCCTTTTTTATGTCTCTATTTTAGTTTGGTCAGGGCGTGAGTTGGGGTGGGCATTCTATGTGTTGTTCTATGTTTTTGTATTTCTGTGTTTGGACTGGTATGGTTCCCAATCAGAGACAGCTGTTTATCGTTGTCTCTGATTGAGAACCATACTTAGGCAGCCTGTTTTCCCACTATGATTTGTGGGTAGTTATTTTCTGTTTAGTGTGTGTTGCACCTGACGGAGCTGTTTCGGTTGTTCTCTTTTGTTACTTTGTATTTAGGGTTCAGTTCAATTTATTAAAATGACAAACACTTTTTTATTTTATTTTATTTTTTAGAGGGTGGATCAGCATAATATTGCGGAAAGAATGTTGCTTCCAATGTAATTGTCTGCATCATTTCCAATCCCCCATATTTTTTGGTAAATATATATATCCATACACACATGCATACATATACACATATAGACATACACATACCTATATAGACATACATATAGACATACACATACCTATATAACATACATATAGACATACACATACCTATATAACATACATATAGACATACACATACCTATATAGACATACATATAGACATACACATACCTATATAGACATACATACTTTTTTAAAGAATATACCTTTATTATTCCCCGCAAACCCTACCACCCTTTCCCCAATTGGGTTAAACTAACAAACACTTCTGCTTTTACCTTCAATCCATACATCTTATACACATTTTACAGACACAGTCTACTTTACAATAGTTCTCTCTTGCTTGTTCTTAGTCCTTCCTCTATTTCTGATGTCCATCCAGTTTGATTTCTATTTGTAACTGTGCTATTTCACAAAAGTTCCGAACCTATATACATTTTACAGATACCGTATGCTTTACGTTGTTTATCTTGTTATTAGTCCCACCCTTCAGCACCATTCAACCCCTCCCATCTATCTGATGATGATGAACACTTACCACGCTGCACCTTGGTCCTCACCTTCTTCTCTTGACAACAGCCGTTACAGAACTACCCACCACAAACGGACCAAGCAGCGTGGTAACCAGGAGCAGAGGGTTCTGGACTCCTGGACTTGGGAGGAGATATTGGACGGCAAGGGACCCTGGGCACAGGCTGGGGAATATCGCCGCACCAAGGAAGAACTGGCGGCAGCGAAAGCTGAGCGGCGGCGACATGAGGTAAGGCAGCGCAACAGGCACGAGAGGGGGGGCACACGGGGAGATTGGCGGAGTCAGGCGATAGACCTGAGCCAACTCCCCGTTTCAATTTTCATTGTTTCACTTTGGTTATTTTGTATTTCAGTGTTCAGTTATATTTCATTAAAATAGACACTTACCACGCTGGGTTTTGGTCCGATCTTTCATACTCCTCATCAGATGAAGAAGATCGTTACAGGAGATGATTGTGGACTACAGGAAAAGGAGGACCGAGCACGCCCCCATTCTCATCGACGTGGCTGTAGTGGAGCAGGTTGAGGGCTTCAAGTTCCTTGGCGTCCACATCACCAACAAACAAACATGTTCCAGGCACACCAAGGCAGTCGTGAAAACTGTTGTCCTGATTAAAGAAGCAATTAAACCGTCCTTCTTTAGACTAGTTGAGTATTTGGAGCATCAGCATTTGTGGGTTAGATTACAGGCTCAAAATGTCCAGAAACAACAAACGTTCTTCTGAAACTTGTCAGTCTGTTCTTTTTCTGAGAAATGAAGGCTATTCCATGTGAGAAATTGCCAAGAAACTGAAGATCTCGTACAATGCTGTGTACTACTCCCTTCACAGAACAGCGCAAACTGGCTCTAATCAGAATAGAAAGAGGAGTGGGAGGCCCCGGTGCACAACTGAACAAGAGGACAAGTACATTAGAGTGTCTAGTTTGAGAATCAGACGCCTCACAAGTCCTCAACTGGCAGCTTCATTAAATGGTACCCGCAAAACACCAGTCTCAACATCAACAGTGAAGAAGCGACTCCGGGATTCTGGCCTTCTAGGCAGAGTTCCTCTGTCCAGTGTCTGTGGTCTTTTGTGTCACGCCCTGGTCTTAGTATTTTTTGTTTTCTTTATTTATTTGGTCAGGCCAGGGTGTGACATGGGTTTATTTTGTGGTGTGTTTGTGTATTAGGGTTTTTCGTAGGTTTCGGGATTGTGGTTTAGTGGGGTGTTCTAGCAAAGTCTATGGTTGCCTGAGGCGGTTCTCAATCAGAGGCAGGTGATTCTCGTTGTCTCTGATTGGGAACCATATTTAGGCAGCCATATTCTTTGAGTGTTTCGTGGGTGATTGTTCCTGTCTCAATGTTTTGTATTCACCAGATAGGCTGTATAGTTTTGGTTTGTATTGTTCGTGTTCATCTTTATTAAAGATGTATATTATTAACCACGCTGCATTTTGGTCCGACTCTCCTTCGACGGAAGAAAACCGTAACATTTTGCCCATCTTTTCTTTTCATTGGCCAGTCTGAGATATGGCTTTTTCTTTGCAACCCTGCCTAGAAGGCCAGCGTCCCGGAATCGAATCTCTACTGTTGACGTTGAGACTGATGTTATGCGGTTACTATTTGATGAAGCTGCCAGTTCAATTGCCAAATTGTTTTCTAATGACCAATTAGCCTTTTAAAAATGATAAACTTGGATTAGCTAACACAATGTGCCATTGGAACACAGGAGTGAGCGTTTCTGATAATGGGCCTATGTAGATATTCCATTAAAAAAATCAGCCGTTTCCAGCTACAATAGTAATTTACAACATTAACAATGTCTACACTGTATTTCTGATCAATTTGATGTTATTTTAATGGACCAAAAAACAAGGACATTTTCTAATTGACTAAACTTTTGAACGGTAGTGTGCGTGTTAACTCAACACTGGTGCCCCGACTATGTACCAGTACCCCCTGTATATAGCCTCCACATTGTTATTATACTGCTGCTCTTTAATTATTTGTTACTTTGATCTCTTACTTTTTTTTTGTGGTATTTTCTGAAAACTGCATTGTTGGTTAATGGCTTGTAAGTAAGCATTTCGCTGTAAGGTCTGTTGTATTCGGCGCATGTGACATAAGAATTTATTTGATTTTGTTTATAAGAATTACTCTAAAATGCTGAAGCGGAAATATGTCAGGGCCTCTTATGTGATGGTAGCCTGGTTCCAGATCTGTTTGTGCTGTCTTGCCAAGTCCTATTGTCATTGTCATATGGCAATGACCATAGGAGTTGGCGAGACAGCACAAACTGATCTGGAACCGGGCTAATGTGATGGTGATCTGTGTATGTATGTGTGTGTGTAACCAGGTGACCTGCGGTTCTATCCAGTGGCGTGGAACCCCTCCATTTGCGGACAGGGGAACACAACAGGTTCACTACCCTCTGTCACTCTGTTATTTTCTCTCCCAGCATTGCTAGTGTGTTTACATTTTCCTTCAAAGAGAATCTGGAAGCGTTTCGCAGGCTCAGTTCGCTGGGAACTATCAGAACGATTCCCTTTTAAACTATTTTGATATTAACTCTGTGGAGAATTGGCCTGTGCATGAGAACGCTGCTCCTTTGGGCCTGGGGGTTGGCCGAGCTGCTAGAAGAAAAAACAGACAGAGAAACAGGACGAGAGGACAGGATATTGGGACGGGCCCAGTGCTCCAGTCCACAGGCCTGCAGCTACAGGCCTGGGCTATGTCATGTGACCTGAAGATCAGGGCACCGCAAGACACTTTTACCCTTTTCACACTACTGAGCCCAGTTGGGCCAAGCTGAGCTGAAGCCTACTGCACTTACCAGGGAATCATTGAATTATCCCCATTACCCCAGTGTGCAGACCCAAACCATAATGTGCTGGCTGGGTTAGTTTTCCTTTCATGTTGTTGTCCTTTTCAGTGCAGTTTCAGCAACTAACATATGGTGGATGTGTAACCAGGGTAGTGCAGTTCAGCTTGGCTCTGCTTGGTTTTATTTTGGAACTCAGTCGGGGTCTGAACTTACTGTTAAGAGTTAGAATAATACAATACATTAGGTGCAATTTCGACATTTGGTTGTACATCAGCAGTCACTCAATTAGCCCATGTCAGAAAGCATTTTTTTAGCTTGGTAAATTAGTCTAGTGGGCAGCTATCTAAACTTGTAGTAAGCATGGTCGAAATACCGACTGAGGTGAGGCCCCTTGAACATCAGTTATCATATTAAAAACGGCAAACATTTTCCTCCGCCTTATGGAAAAATGTGTAGACTCGCAGGAAATTATACAGAACAAGAATATATGAAAATGTCAATGATTTTACTGCGTTACAGTTCATATAAGGAAATCAGTCTATTGAAATACATTTATTAGACACTAATCTATGGATTTCACATGACTGGGCAGGGGTGTGGGCCTGGGAGGACTTAGACCCATCCACTTGGGAGCCAGGCCCAGCCAATCAGAATGAGTGTTTCCCCACAAAAGGGCTTTATTACAGACATACTCCTCAGTTTCATCAGCTGTCCTGGTGGCTGGTCTCAGACGATCCCGCAGGTGGAGGTCCTGGGCTGGCGTGATTACACGCGGTCTGGGGTTGTGAGGCCGGTTGGACGTACTGCCAAATTCTCTAAAACAACGTTGGAGGTGGCTTATGGTAGAGAAATTAACATTCAGTTCTCTGGCAGCAGCTCTGGTGGACATCTGCGGCATTTTGTTATGTGACAAAACTGCATATTATAGAATGGCCTTTTATTTTCCCACAAGGTGCACCTGTGTAATGATCATGCTGCTTAATCAGCTTCTTGATATGCCACACCTGTCAGGTGGATGGATTATTTTGGCAAAGGAGAAATGTTCA
The DNA here is from genome assembly GCF_018296145.1 of Oncorhynchus tshawytscha. Classification (NCBI taxonomy): domain Eukaryota; kingdom Metazoa; phylum Chordata; class Actinopteri; order Salmoniformes; family Salmonidae; genus Oncorhynchus; species Oncorhynchus tshawytscha. Next base: position 3,710,587 of record NC_056448.1, read on the forward strand.
CTAACGGATGTAAACACATTTCTGCACAAAATATGAGAGAAATAAGCTTTTTGTGTGAAATAAAAGATCTGGGATCTTTTATTTCAGGAAGAAATAGAGACCCGCACACTGTAAAAAAAACTGCAGCTTGAATGCAAAATAAAGATGTTTATTGAAACATCATGGTGCCCAAAGAATATATCATAGTGCAAGAAAGTGCATAAACAAAAACATAACACAAACATTTCGGCCTTTCATCTTTTATTTCAGCTCATGAAACATGGGACCAACACTTGACATGTTGCGTTTATATTTTTTAGTTCAGTATAGTTTAAAAATGGCAAAACCTCACCCCAAAATGTGAAGAATTGCAGGAAATTAACTTTAAAACATTTTACCCCTCTCTTCGCTGTCACGAGGGAGGCCACTAAAAAATGTTTTGCTCACAAGGTGGGATGAAATATTTTGCTGTGCAACCAGGAGTTTGAAAAAAAATCTCCCAGAAAACAATTGTTGCAATGATAAGGCTTCACTGTACAATTGTTTCCAAGTGCCATAGAGCAGGGTTCCCCAACTGATGGCCGGTGGCCAAATTTGTCCTGCAGTTGATTTTATTTGGCCCCTCTAGTTTTCTGAGTAAAATGTACTTATATATATATATATATATATATATACACACTGTGTGTATATACAGTACAGTCAAAAGTTTGGACACACCTACTCATTCAAGGATTTTTCTTTATTTTGACTATTTTCTACATTGTAGAACAGTAGTGAAGACATCAACACTATGAAATAACACATTTGGAATCATGTAGTAACCAAAAAAGTGTTAAATAAATCAAAATATATTTTATATTTGAGATTCTTCAAAGTAGCCACACTTTGCCTTGATGATAGCTTTGCACACTCTTGGTATTCTTAGGCCTCTAAACTAGCTTCATGAGATAGTCACCTGGAATGCATTTCAATTAATAGGTGTGCCATGTTAAAAGTTATTTTTTTTGAATTTCTTCACAGATGGAACTATCCAAGCAGAAGATACATCTCCTTCAAATGTTGATGTTTGGTTGACAACCAAAACATAATTGTAATACAGTTTTGTATTAGAATAAATAGTGTATGTTACAATCTAATGTAACATTTGTTACAGGCTTTGATTTTCCATTTACGTTTTGAGGTTGGACTTTAGCGCGCATAGCTCGTTAGCACGTACCGATTGGTGTCACCTCGTCAGTCAGTATCTCTTACACCTGTGCTAGTTGCCCTCTCATTAGTGGGAAGGTGTTTCACCTGTGTTGGCCCAGGTGCTATTTAGGGGTAGCTGGCCCAGTGTTCCACTGGAGCTTGAGAGATGTCGCGGGAGAGCTACACGCTGGCAGCTGTGATGCGATTTTCAAGCGCAACCTGTTTTACGTTTGAAAGAAGCCTGAGTGTTGGCGCTTCTCCTATTTGTTTTGCTCCATTTTCTTTTTTACTCTCTTTCCTAAATTGTTGTGGGGTTTTCTTTTAGTTTGTCTTTTCGGAGGCAAATCTAGTGGGCATACACGGTCTTTTAGAAACCCCTTACTAGTAGCTTTGCCAACTTTCGGTGCTGCCTTTCAGAAACTCTTTTGAACCCCTTTCTGTTTTGTTTGGTTGTCAGTCATGTTCTTTGTTAGTTCCCTTTGTTGTGAGCAATTTTTTTGTTTTTGTTTTGTGAGAATGTAATACACATTTTCTCATGGTTGAATGTAACACTTCCATGGCCACATTTAGGCTACTGTAACTATAAATGTGTCATCATACAAAGCGTGCATATTCAAATTAGCATGCATAGGTCGTCGCAGAATCTGGATATGGCATTAATCCGTTCGACCATTTATTTTAATTTAATCTCAACTGCAATCGAGGTAATTTAGTTCTGCTATTAGACGAAGCACAGTGATAACGAATTCATCTGTTGTATAAAGAAACAATATCTGACGTATTCCCATTTTTAATTTGGTTGTGGTTTTAGATGGCTGAAAGCATAGTGACATTTGGGTGGTTTTTCCATTGGAATTTGGTTGTGGCTTTAGATGGCTGAAAGCTTAGTGATAACACGTTGGAAATACAAGTACATTATGGCTGTCTTTTTGAGTGGGCGAATATATAATGAACAAAATTATAAATGCAACATACAAAGTGTTGGTCCCATATTTCATGAGCTGAAATAAAAGATCCCAGAAATGATTCATACGCACAAAAAGCATATTTCTCTCATTTTGTGCAGAAATCTGCCAAGTTAATCCATCCATCAGGTGTGGCATATCAAAAAGATGATTAAACAGCACGATCATTACACAGGTGCACCTTGTGCTGGGGACAATAAAAGGCCACTCTAAAATGTCCAGTTTTGTCACACAACACAATGCAACAATTGTGCAATTGGCCTGCTGACTGCAGGAATGTCATCCAGAGATGTTGCCAGAGAATTTAATGTTAATTTCCACCTCCAACGTTGTTTTAGAGAATTTGGCAGTATGTCCAACCCGCCTCACACCCGCAGACCAGGTGTCACCATGCCAGCCCAGGGCCTCCACATCCGGCTTCTACACCTTCTGGATTGTCTGAGATCCAGTCACCCGGACAGCTGATGAAACTGAAGAGTATTTCTGTCTGTAATAAAGCCCTTTTGTGGGAAAAAACTCCTGATTGGCTGCGCCCCTGCCCAGTCATGTGAAATCCATAGATTAGGTTACAATGAATGTATTTAAATTGACTGATTTACCAAAATGAACTGTAACTCAGTAAAGTTGTTGAAATTGTTGCATGTTGTGTTTACATTTTTGTTCAGTATAAGATGTAATCACGATGTCTCAACCAAATATTATCCAATTACTCAACTATCCATGTTGAAATTATGTGGCGTGCCCAGTGGGTCCCTTTTTTAGTTCAAATCTGTTCTTTCAGGAAAGAGGCAGTTAACACTACTAGATTACCTGGCTATTTCAATGGAGTTTCTGTTCTGTGGCTTTGTGTTTGCAATAGCACTGCAATAGCTGTGGGGGTTATGGCTTGTAGCAGGCACTTCGTCAAGGGTTAAAGGTCATGAAATTAGGGGGGAGAAACTTTGACTTCTGTTAATAAGAGGTGATTTGAGTCTCATTCTGCCACACGCTTGGGGGGTGTAGACTAGCAACTCTAAAGTGACACTTCCCCTCCCCTTAACCTCCCTATAACCACTGCACCTTTTCAACCCTCTCAAATGGCACCCTATTCCCTATATAGTGCACTACGTTTGACCAGACCATTGCACTGTATCAGGCAGGGTTCCTTAGAATAGGGTGCCATTTGAGACACAGCAGGTCCTGGTGACCTATTAGCCAAATGTGTTTATTCTATGAGGTTGCTATTATCCCTAGTATGATACCCAGCTCTGGGAGCTAATGGCTCCACAAATGTCCTCCTGCTATACGTTCCTGTGAAGTAATTGATCTCATATGAGTGTACTGGTGTTTCCTCCTCCTGCATTTTAGAAGGTGATATCATGCTGTGGTCGGAGTGTTCTTGTGATACCGTGATTGTTTCCGGAATCGGAAGACGGTGGTAGATTCCGCAAAGCATCACAGCATTAAATAATGTGCAAACCCACACTACACATCAAAACATGGTGTTATCGCTAGCCTATGACAATCTACCCCTGGACGTGAGCCACCTAAACAACAGCATTCTACAATCCTGTGGTTTTTTTTGTCATTTATATTACACAACCAGGAAATTGGACTATATTAGACATGGTAAGATCACATCTTTTCTAGATAAAACTCAATGAGAGTGTGGTTTGTTGGCAATTCCAAGCATTTCCAGGGGTGAGCAAGGTTTTCATGCACTGTAGTACACTAAACAGAAACAAGCCCTTCTGTCTATTTGGCTGGTCCTTAAGTCAAATAAAGGACTATACTAACAGTGCAGTTTAGTGCGTCTGGATTTTTCGCTCTCAGTGCTACATGGAAGAAATGTAGCTACATGTCGAGTTAAACTACACAGCACAGGACTGCTGTGACCTTGCTCTGCTCATATACCCCGACTCTGAGAGGGAGCCTCAGCCTTTACTGACTGCATTAACCTAACTAACTGCTCCCCTTTTTTCTTTCCCCATTTTGACAAATTTGCGTTTCCAGGAAGCGACTGGAGGTCAGCCCTACATCGCCATCTGTTGCTACTTACGTCTCTGAGTCAAGACGCTGGCGAGGCAGGGACTAGCTGCTTAGCTTTGTGTGGGTTGCCCGGGCAACTGAGCCCCCGCAATCAGATCTGAATGGCAGTCTTCAAAAGATCCCCAGGTCACATGACTGTTTGTTGTAGGCCTCAGGAACTTTGGAACCTCAGAGTGTTCAGGGGAAACTTTTTAGGAGTTACCTGAGTAATGCTGTCGAGACGTTGTCGGTTACCGGCTGACGAGCCCTTTAAGGCTTCGGCTACCAATCACTCACATCCCTGTGTTTTAAACTGTCACTGTCCATTACCTTTCAGACTAGTCTCTTTTGGCAAAGACAGCCTGCATTCATGACCAAACATGGAGTTTACCTGCCCTCATCAGCAAACTTCATCAATGAAAAAGGAAACAGAAATTTGTCTCATTACTATGGGAATCTGAAAAGACATTGAGTACCCAAGATGAAAGAAGCCAGACATGGTCAGGGAACATTCTGGAAATGTTTTCTCCAGCCCAAACCAACAGGAACCAGTCTTCACAGCCAAGTCTCAAAGCCAGACAGACTCTCAGGTTAACGGCTCTTGGCCGAAGAGACCTTACAGAGAAGGGGAGTCTGTGCAGCGGTGTAGTGGAATGTAGAGCTAGAGAACCTTGTGGTTCAGACAGGTCATTGGGAGGAATTGGATGGAACATGGAAGGCATGGAACTGTTGGATTACCACAAATGGCATCATTTCTTTCCTTGAAGTTCAAGCCATGGAGATCATCTTTAATTGGAAACTGATAGAAAACACTGTATCATAAGCCTTCAAAAACCACAGCTCCATAGTACAATAACCTCCTAGGTTCACTGTGCTGGCTGGGAATAGTGCGATATTGCGGCCTTGCAGTGGTCCCAAATGTAACTTTATAATACTCAGTGATGCTGTCCATGTTGGCCAAATAGCGCCCAAGTCAACCTCAGTTTATACAATCCGATACCTGTCAAAGTAACTGAATGAAAACACACACACACACACGCAGATAAAAACCTAGTTGTTATATCGTTGAATCAGAGTTACAATCAGGAGCATCCTCCATGGGACGACAAAACATATTCTTGAATACTACAGAGGCATACAGTATTAGGCACTGCTGTATGTGCAACCATTTCTGGAATCATACAGTGTTTATGAACTCTTATCTATGGAGTGAATGTGATTATAGCCTACAATACGTTGGATTGAAACCCATGGTTCAGAGGGATTCAGCCTACAATACGTTGGATTGAAACCCATGGTTCAGAGGGATTCAGCCTACAATACGTTGGATTGAAACCCATGGTTCAGAGGGATTCAGCCTACAATACGTTGGATTGAAACCCATGGTTCAGAGGGATTCAGCCTACAATACGTTGGATTGAAACCCATGGTTCAGAGGGATTCAGCCTACAATGAACGGAATGCCATGGTTTCCTTCGGGATGCTATATCCAACCTTGCACTTTGACTTCCAGAGGCCTGTTGTGTTAACAGGGCAGGCGTATTGTACAGGAAGACCACCCCACAAAATATTTCTCTCCCAAAACTTTACCAGATGTGTAATGATCCTCTCCTCAGTGTTCGGTGCGGATAGTGTAATTATTTTCACCTGTTCTGATACAGTCTCCGGTGTCCGAGGCTAAATGCTAATATGAGCAGCAACCCTGTCGGTCGGCCCGGTCGACCACGGACCTCACCTGGTCTACAGAGCACACACACACGCATGCACATACATACACTCATGTTATAAGTGTGGTTCTTGGACCTGAGCTATGGTACATCTCACTGGCTGCAAGGAAAGGTCCAACGTGGGGTCTCTCTCTCTCTCTCTCTCTCTCTCTCTCTCTCTCTCTCTCTCTCTCTCTCTCTGTCTCTCTCTCTCTCTCTCTCTCTCTCTCTCTCTCTCTCTCTCTCTGTCTCTCTCTCTCTCTCTCTCTCTCTCTCTCTCTCTCTCTCTCTCTCTCTCTCTCTCTCTCTCACACTTCACATACATTTTTTTTCTTCGTCTGCCCTGTCAATTTTTTTAATACAAGTGTTAGGTTCTATTCCCTTAAGCCTACATGTGCCTCCCCACACCTCACCTCTCTAACTCCCCCTCATAACCCCCTCTACCCTCCCTCGCACACTCATTCCTACCTTACAGCTGTTGTTTTGAATTAGTGAAATAGCTGCTGTCAAATGAAATAATCCTTTTCCACTGCCACCCACTGTGCTGGGTGAGAATGACAGGTAGGTAGTCGGGGCGTGTCAGTGGGAGGGGCCTAGGGCTAGCTGGTTGCCACAGGTACAGTGGTGGACACGGCAGGCGCTCTCATTCACGTCCAGGTATTGCGACACAGCTGGCATGCTGTTCACACACATTTCGGGTACTGCTTGTTACTCACGGACAAGGAATGTCACAAATTCCCACTTTTTCTGGAACTCACCTTTCCTCTCGTCTGGAGGGAGTCTTTTCAAACACCTCCTTATTGTGGAGTTCTGACGGCTGCCAGTCTGGTTCCCAATGACACAGACACAACTGAAGTGGACGGGAGGGGATGGTGTTTTTGATTTATAAAGAGAGTTGTTGTCCGTGTGCAGTGGCAAGGGGACCACACACACACACACGAATGTGGGGGGGGTCACCCAAAATCACCCAGAATCACCCAAAATCCCCTCATAAGTATACACTGAGTGTACAAAACATTAGGAACATTTTCCTAATATTGAGTTGCATCCCCTTTTGTACTAAGAACAGACTCAATTTGTTGGGCATGGACAAGGTGGTGAAAGCGTTCCACAGGGACGCTGGCCCATGTTGACTCCAATGCCTCCCACGGTTATGTCAATTTGGCTGGATGTCCTTTGGGTGGTGGACCAGTCTTGATACACACGGGAAACTGTTGAGTGTAAAAACCCAGCAGCGTTACAGTTCTTGACACAGTCAAACTGATGCGCCTGGCACCTACTACCATACCCTGTTGAAAGGCACTTAAATATTTTGTCTTGCCCATTCACCCTCTGAATGGCACACATACACAATCCATGTCTCAATTCTATCAAGGCTTAAAAATCCTTCTTTAACCCGTCTCCTCCCCTTCATCTATCTACACTGACTGCGGTGGATTTAACATCAATAAGGGATCATATCTTTCACCTGGATTCACCTGGTCTGACTAGGTCATGGAATGTTTTGTACACTCAGTGTATTCAATCGTTTAAAGGATAACTCGAGCCCAATTTCAGCCTTTGCCCAACACCTTCAAAGTTTCTAAAAATGTTTTCAGATGAGAAGTTGTTGGTGGGGGGGGAATTGCTCATAAATATTAATTTTGGGCATGGGTGAACGTAGTTGTACCTGATCCCAACATTTTCTCACTAAAGCATACTTACCGGAAGCCCACTGGCACACTCTGATAATAAAATGACGTCTCATCGCGATCAAATACGACTCTGAACATTTCGCTCACAGTGGTAATGCACCGAGTTTCTGATATCTATTGCCACTTGCGGTTTAAATTCGAATCCCCCATGGAGCGCCAGTAATCAGTCATAGCAGTTGGGTGATTTTTAATTTTTTTTTTGACATGACCACCATGATCTATTTCTTGTTACAATGGATGTATGAATATAAACATATAATCCCAATAGCCTACATGTGTTTTTCTTCGTAAAAGCACATACTGTAGATGTGTATGAAACGGTAAGTAAAAACGCAGATTTTGGTCATGTGCCTTACTGCCTTTTGAATGTTGTGTAAGGTCAGTTGTCTAGTCAAGGAAGCATCATGCAAAATATATTGGCACAATCCACTTACAGAGACCATTACCAAATAAGGTGTGCTGTCACTCACTTTTATAGTAAGCCTGGAGGTGGTACCACCCAGCACATCTAGAAGGGAGTGTATTTCATACCGAACCCCTTCCTTGAGATGACCTAGAGGAAACTTCTCAAGGTGCCACAACTTCACGATTTCAATGGTAGAGTGTGAACCGCTAGTGCCAAAAATAGCTAGATTTACTACTAAAAGACCAAAATATCACTGTTGCAACGAACTGTCAAAATGAACTGCCCAACTGCCAGAATTGATGTGTTTCACTATAACTAAGCCTAAAACATCAGATTTGATGGAGAATTATTAACTTTTTTTCCTTCATGAAAGTTACTCTTGAAATAGCCCTTATAATTCACAACAGACAAATTCATCAAACAGACTACTGTATTGTAAACTGTAGGGCCCACACGTGTGCCGTTCAGTAAATATCACGCATGCTGCTCCTCAATTCCTTCTCCAATAAACATTTATGTTCACATAAATCAAAATAATCTGACTTAAGTGGCTTCTTTAATCAGCTACAACCGATAATGAGAGACAAGTCCTTCCTGTCCACAGAAAGACACAACATTTATAAACCCTCCCATCACAAAATCTGACTTTAGTGGGCAACGACCTCAATACCTCAACTCCGTCCATACACCTAATTAGTATCTTAATAGTTTTTCATCCAGACTGCCTGCTTTCCTGCTGGCCTCCAATCGCTACCGTGAGCATTCTCCCTCTCTGTTGATGTCTGTATTGTTTACTTTGAGTTCTTTCTCAGAGGCCACCGGTTGAGGCCCCGGTGGCTACAGTACGGTGACGTGGAACAAGGGCATGATTTAGAGGATGATTGAGGGGCCTGGCTCCCGTTGATGGTTTCCAGAGGGGAGCCATGATTAAACTGTAGCCAGGCTGGTTGAGGCTGAAAAGTACAGCAGGAGGACTGTGTCGAGACTACCATGGAGGGCTTGTCAGAGTAGGAGTGCTGATCTAGAATCAGATCCCCCCCCTCCTGCCCATGTATCCTTATTCATTGTGTTCTAAAAACAATACTGATTCTTAATCAGCACTCCTGCTCTTAGACTGTAGTACCCTGGCATGTTGAGCGGTACAGGAGGAGGGCAGGGTGGAAGACTTACATGTTGTCAATGTGATATGATTCTTATATCGAAGCCATCCCCGTCTGTTTTGCCCCAAAGATGCTTTGTTGCTAAACAACACACCTGTCTATAGTCTCCCTGGTACTCCCCCTGTAGTCTACTATAGTCTACAAATGTTTATTGAAAACATAAATACATTAGCACAATATGCGCTTGTTGAAATCCATCTATATATGCGGTAAAGAGGTTAATTAAGAGGTCAATGGAACACAGACCGTGCGTGGGTGAAAGCGCAAGGATGACTTCATTGACAGCCATTAACAAAATCTGATCTAACAAAATGGATATTCGTAAAATCTGTCATGATTTATGTAGTCTAACAGGCCCACAATGTGGTTACTAAAATCTGATTTGGATAAACACTGAACAAAAATATAACGCAACATGTAAAGTGTTGTTCCCATGTTTCATGAGCTGAAATAAAATATCACAGAAATGTTCCATACACACAAAAAACATTATTTCTCTCATATTTTGTGTACAAATTTGTTTACATCCCTGTTAGTGAGCATTACTCCTTTACAAAGATAATCCATCTACCTGACAGGTGTGGCATATCGAGCTGATTAAACACCATGATCATTACACAGGTGCACCTTGTGCCGGGGACAATAAAAGACCACTCTAAAATGTGCAGTTTTGTCACACAACACAATGCCACAGATGCCTTAAGTTTTGAGGGAGTGTGCAATTAGCATGCTGACTGCAAGAATGTTCACCAGAGCTGTTGCCAGATAATTTAATGTTAATTTCTCTACCATAAGCCGCCTCCTTCGTTGTTTTAAAGAATTTGGCAGTACGTCCAACTGGCTTCACAACTGCAGACCACGTGTATAGTGTTGTGTGGGTGAGCGGTGTTCTGATGTCATCGTTGTGAAAAGAGTGCTCCGTGGTACCGGTGGCGTTATGGTATGGGCAGGCATAAGCTATGGACAACGAACACAATTGCATTTTATCTATGGCAATTTGAATGCAAATTGAAAAACCATGACGAGATCTTGAGGCCCATTGTTGTGCCATTCATCCACCGCCATCATCTCACGTTTCAGCATGATAATGCACGGCCCCATGACGGAAGGATCTGTACACAATTACCGGAAGCTGAATATGTCCCAGTTCTTCCATAGCCTGCATACTCGCCAGACATGTCCCCTCTGGATCAACGTTTACGACAGCGTGTTCCTGTTCTGGCCCATATCCAACAACTTCGCACAGCCGTTAAAGAGAAGTGGGACAACATACCACAAGCCACAACCAAATCTGATCAAATCTTTTCCAAAGGAGATGTGTCACGCTGCAAGAGGCAAATGGTGGTCACATGAGATACTGATTCGTTTTCTGACCCTACCTTTTTTAAAAGTATCTTTGTAAGGTATTTAAGGTACGGGCAGGCAGGTAGCCTAGTGGTTAGAGTGTTGGGCAAGTAACTGAAAGGTTGCTAGATCGAATCGCCGAGCTGACAAGGAGAAACCTGTTGATCTGCCCCTGAACAAGGCAGTTAACCCACTGATCCTAGGCCGTCATTGGAAATAAAAATGTGATCTTATCTGACTTGCCTAGGTAAATAAAGGTTCAACTTTTTTTTTAAATATCTGTTTTCCCGGTCATGTGGAATCCATAGATTAGGGCCTAATGAATTTATTTAAATTGACTGATTTCCTTATAGGAACTGTAACAAGGGTAAAAATCTTTGAAATTGTGGCGTTTTATATTTTTGTTCAGCATATTTGATTGTTTTCGCGGCATAATAATTAGAAATGGTCTTTTTCAGGATTAGAAATGCTAACTCCCTTTTGTACAAGCTGGTAGCACAGCTAGCCATATTGAAATCGGTGGTGGTAGTTGAAGCTGTTGTTAAGTGCAGTTGATTGGTTGCTAACCTGAACACAGTGGTGTAAAGTACGTTATAAAAATACTTTGAAGGACTACTTAAGTAGTTTATTGGGGTATCTGTACCTTACTATTTATATTTTTGAAAACTTTTACTTCACTCCATTCCCGAAGAAAATAATGTACTTTCTCTGACACCCAAAAGTACTTGTTACATTTTGAGTGCTTGGCAGGGCAGGAAAATGGTTCACGCACCAATGGTGATTTTATTTGGACCCCCAAGTTTTCTGAGCAAAAAAATATATATATAGTAATATTTTTTGTGTGGAATCTGCACTGTTGGACATAAAAGACTGTGAAAACACCAGGAAATCAGCTCCAAGTGATTTACATTTAACAAATCTGTTCCCAAGTATGTGATCGTATACAAATGTAAGCAAGGTTTGAAACCATTATGTTTTAGTCAAACATACCTGTTTGAGCTTCTTGCGGTCAATTTGCAGTCTACAAATGATTTGTAATTGTATTCCGGCCCCCGACCATCCGCTCCAGAAAATGGCGGACTGATTTCTGCATAATGCACCTGTAATATAAGGAATTTAAAATTATTCATACATTTATTTTTACTTTTGATACTTAAGTATATTTAAAACCAAATACTTTGAGTTTTACTCAAGTAGTATTTTAGTGGTGACTTTCACTTTTACTTGAGTCATTTTCTATTAAAGGAATCTTTACTTTTACTCAAGTATGACAATTGAGTACTTTTTCCACCACTGCATGAACATACAGTACAGTATATTGGGGTTGACATCCAAGCATAAACTCTGACAACTTCATCTCAGCAGTGATTTCAGTCAGTGACTCTTTTTTTAAAAATCAGTAAGTCACCAGCTATCGACAGTATCTTATCTCATTCGGAGAAGCCTCCTCCACCTATATGTCTTATCTCATTCGGAGAAGCCTCCTCCACCTATATGTCTTATCTCATTCGGAGAAGCCTCCTCCACCTATATGTCTTATAAGTCACTTCTCCTGTCCTGTTTTCTCTCCGGCCGACCCCCCTGCTCCCCTGCCCTTTGACGGGGCTGAAGACAAGTCCATCCAGGGCAGGCCTCCTCCTTCAATACAGGTTTCCTCTTCAGAGACAATGGGGGGGCAGATTTATGAGGGAGGAAATGTGGGGCCCGGTGTCAGAGGAGAGGGAACAATAGAGGATTCACAGCGCGCCCCGCGTCCCCTGGTCTGTAGCTTACACTCCTGAAAACTCCTCTCTTCCTCTCCTACCGCCGGGCCCGTTGGGAGGGAACTCCCTTCCTGACCTGCTGCAGTGTTGGCAGGAACAGAAAAGACCGGTGTACAACCCCCTGTTCAGCGGGCAGAGGGAGCGAAGGTGTTTCACCTCTGACGTAGGGCTGAGGCCCAGACTACCCAGCACACGCCTGCATGCCATCAGACTCTGAGACATAGCTTTAGCAGCCTCCCTCCACATTATGGAGCCTCCAGAGCAGAGGCAGAGCCTGTGTCCCCAAAGGACACCCTATTCCCTTACATAGGGCACTACTTTTGACCAGAGCTCTGGTCCATGGGGTTGTGGTGTAGAGCACGCCCCCAGCCTCAGCCCACTCTGGGGTTGCTATTGGCAGGCAGAAGATAGGGGAGTTCGCTGCCCCGCTGCCCTCTCCTCTCCTTCATCAGACTGCATGTCAACTACAGGCTTCCCCTTTCTCTCAAGTGTCTCTTGGTCAGAGAGAGGCATTTAGACCTGACTGGACGTATAAGGAAGGCCAGAAAAGAGGAGGGGTCTGTTTTCTTGCCATGGGGAGAGTCAACATGGACACATGCTACATGTGTATATATAGGCTCCGACAGGAGCATTGAGCAGCCACCAGCAGATCAGCAAGACATAGGCTTTGTAAAGCACAGCCAACGGTTTTTAAATAGACCACAGTTCAAGATATAATAGAAATCAAAATCTTATTATGGAGATTATGTTGGTACAGTGGACTACTTCACCCAATCTAATTGTAAGGAGAGAAGCTGGCCTTCACCCTCCTTGCCCTCTGGCACCCCCCAACAACAGAGGGTTGAATGTCCCTCTCTCGCCTGAGACAATAGCCTTGAGTGCCAGCTTTCACTCAATCCTTTCGTTTTTTTCTTCATATTTCCTGTGTGCTATGAGGCAATTGTTGTATTGGTTTAAGAAAAATAGTAGGCCATGCACGTCACAGGCCAAATAACATTCTCCGTTGCACCCCCGCAGCGCAGCAAGAAGATAAAGGTGTCTATGTAAATGTATGAGATGATGTTGTTTCATTAAGTTTGTCTCCCCTTCTCCTTTCACGATGCGGTAAGAACCATTCAGCAACATAAAGCGGGCCTAAATATAGTGTTTAGAGTTATTACACCACGCGCGGGCCTGGCTGGTAATTGAAACTTTTCATTTGGCTTTTTTTAATGTCATGTGTCTGCGGGGGTGATTGGCAGGCTCGAGTGGCCGCGTATGAAATGGCTCCCGCGTTAATGAATAGAACGCTGATTGCAGGATTCCGGAGCCGCCAAATTACGGTGCTGCCACCCTGACGTGCAATTACCAGACCCCTCGGGCTCGTGCATATTCATCGTTGCTGTTTTGCATATTGATCAGCAACTTTAAAGTGCATGGTGAACGAACCGTTGAGTGAAAAAAAAGAGAATCATCTTACCTGTTCTGTCTGAAGGTGAAGGTGTGGGCTGACGTGCGCTTGCCCCTTACAGCCTACCCACTGTGGTGCAGGATATTGTCAAACAAACTCTTTTTTTTAAAGCAATACTTGCCTTTGGAGGTGTTTTATTCCATTCACATAATTTCTTCCCAAATAAATGTCAATCTTTTTGTCAATCTTTTTCCAATAACCTGGCCCCCAAAAATATAAAATTTTTGTCATCCATTGACCAAGTAGGCCTAATAGCCCTCTATATTTACATAATAATAATAATTATAAGAGGAAGAAGAATACTACTACTACTAATAATAAAAATAGCTTCTGTTTTAACAAATCTTTTTCTCCTGCTGCTCACTGCTAGTCCTGTTAAAATAGTATCATACTTCATTATTCTATTCTATTACACAATAAAATAAATAAAGAATGTTTATCGTTTTCATTTCACACACACACACGCACACACACACACACACACACACACACACACACACACACACACACACACACACACACACACACACACACACACACACACACACACATGCATTCTCTGTCATTGTTGTTTTACCGAGCTGTTCTGTGATCACTCAAATATTAGTCTTTCTATTCAAGTGATGATTGCATTATCTATTTTATTCAACTTTTAGGCGTACTACTGAGAATTATTCCCTAAAGCAAAGTCCTTCAAGTACATTCAGTACATGAAAAAGAGATGTAATATGGATATACAAATTCTACATTCAACAACAATGGAAAAATGCATATCCGCCAAAGCTTCATGTTGCCAAATCAAGTAAAGCTGAGCAATTCTGGTTTTATGCCTTCCTTTCAAAACAAACAGATTACAATCACATTATCGCTGGATCATATGAGTGTATGATTATTGTCTTGTGTTTCGCTGCTCAAACAATAGCTCTCAGTCGCACCCAATATTTACTGAGTTTTTCAAAAGAACATTTTTAAAGAATTCAATGTTGCTGAATCTCAGACGTTTTGACCATGGACATATAAAATGAAGGGGTCTGAAGGAACAATCATTTTGTTCTTTGTCCTATTGTTGAATTTGTACTACTTTGTATTTTATGTTTTGTAGGCTACTATAATTTATCATACTTGATGTGAGAACGCTTTAGAAGGCTTGCTGTTATAATTAGCTAATGATTGCTCATTGTTCTTGCAGAACTCATGTATGCTGTGTTTTGTCTAAGCAATCAACTGTACATGTTGATGTGATGTAATGTTGATAATCAAGGCCACATTAGAACATGGTCACTTTTTTTACATCTTGTTAAATATAATATATGTATACATTAGCTAACACCTATACCAATCTGTATTGCCAGTAATACATTATGCATACGAGTAAACGAATATGCATGTTATTCCAGTTTTGTTTAAAAGTTTGTAATTAGTGAATTGAGGATATTATAACTGTTGAGCTAGAGTTGTTGTTTATTTGTTTTGAACATGCCAATAGATTTTGTACACAAGACATTATTTGATGTATTAACAGTCAAATACCTCCTTTAATCCACATTGCTATTGTTGGTTTGTACCTGTTGGAAGTGCTGTGTTACTGCCTGTTTCTCTCACTGTAAATTAAGAGATTCTTTACAAATTGCCATTTATCCATTTTCAGAAATGTTCGAAAATTAGCGTTTATTGTTTAAATAACTTGTGAAAGAGATTGGTGTGTTTTTTTTCACTATCTAATCATGGCATGGGGTTGTTCAATGTTTCAAAATCTATGACTTGATGGTTTCATTTCAGAGGGACAAATAATCATGTTTTTTTGTTGCAAAAGGCTATACTGGAGGAACCACTGTATATCTGCATCACTCAGATAAATAAGTAGTACAGCTAGGATTTACACAGTCAATTGTAAGAAATAACTACACAAATGATAACTGTACAAATGTTGTTGTTTTTTTAAATGAATCAATACAGTAATATGAGATCTGTATGTAGCAATCATTTGTGAAAACACAAATGTGAAAAATGGGTGGGTATAGGTATAGGAGATAACCACCTCAAATTGTAAAGCATAAAGGTGCTTGTGTTGAAATAAGACACAAGACTTGTTAAGTTCCACTTGACTCTTAGTCACAGTAGGGATCGTCCCTGGTTCAAATCCAGGCTGTATCACATCCGGCCATGATTGGGTGTCCCAGAGGGATTGGCCCAGCGTCGTTTGTGTTTGGCACACACCACAAACACCCTCACTCACTTTTCCTCATATGGTCACAAACTACACTCGATATGTTACCAACTCCACTGATAAGAATCTCCACACACATTTGAAGCTGTCTGACATTTTCCACAAACACAAAAGCAACCTCTACTCAGGGAGGGGGGATACAATGAAAACCCCAAACTGAATGAAAAGAAAGAGCGAGGCAAAGGAGTGCAGGTGCTGACCTCCTGAGTTGTTCACATCTGTCTGTATCTGCTTGAAATTTCTCCACCAGAGATCTTTATCATTGATTCGTCTGTGTACTGAAATCCACCCGCCAGCCCATTCTGAACCTCCACCACAAACCCTCAACAACCCAACTGGAAGCCAATCAAAGGCCAGAAAGGTGTGTGTGTGTGTGTGCGTGTGTGCGCGCACAGGGTGCACTGAGCGTACGAACACTGGCCCTGAACCAGACCTGGCCATGCCATGCATCTTGGAGCACTTGTGTTCTAGATCTTCTCTGGATATCACGGGAGTAATTGTATTGAGTGGTCACTGTGCATTTTGGAACGCAAACAGGAAACACCCCGAAGGGCAAGTCTGTGTCGTCGGTCAGTCTGTCTGTCTGTCTGCCCATCTGTCCCAACAACAGGGCATAGAGCCCAGTACAGCTGGTATGGGCAAACAGGAAACACCCCGAAGGGCAAGTCTGTGTTGTCGGTCAGTCTGTCTGTCTGTCTGCCCATCTGTCCCAACAACAGGGCATAGAGCTCAGTACAGCTGGTATGGGCAAACAGGAAACACCCAGTACAGCTGGTATGGGCAAACAGGAAACACCCGAAGCGAAGGGCAAGTCTGTGTCGTCGGTCAGTCTGTCTGTCTGTCTGCCCATCTGTCCCAACAACAGGGCATAGAGCCCAGTACAGCTGTATGGGCAAACAGGAAACACCCCGAAGGGCAAGTCTGTGTCGTCAGTCAGTCTGTCTGTCCCAACAACAGGGCATAGAGCCCAGTACAGCTGGTATGGGCAAACAGGGACAACAAAGAAAACAGCCTCGCCAGTTTAGCTGATTTGTTGTCTCTTTTTGTTGCACTGGGGTTTGTGAGTGACACCTTGCTTTTACACAATGTATATAGCCCTTTCATATTCAAGAAGTGTAATCCCTATTTTTTTTAATCAATTAAATAAACTCAACTAAAATACATTTAGAAATTGTGTACCAAATCCACATTTTAGTAACCCAAACCTCTGTGTACACTCCATTTTTATTTATTTTGGCAGTGACGCTAAAATGTGTACAGTTGGCTCTGTACTCCAGCATTCTGGATTTGAGATCAAATGATTCATATAAGGTGGCAGTACAGAATGTCACATTTTTTATTAGGGTGTTTTCATATATATCTGTTTTACCATTTAGAAATGAAAGCACTTCATGTATCTAGTCCCCCTATTTAAAGATTTTGGACAAATTCACTTAGTGTATTTAAGGAGTAAAAAGTGTAGTATTTGGTCCCATATTCCTAGCACGAAATGACTACATCACGCTTGTGACTCTACAAATGGATTTATTTGCAGTTGTTTTTTTTGGTTGTGTGTGTTTCAGATTATGTTTTGGCCTGTAGTAACTGAATGGTGACTAATGTATTGTATCATTTTGGAGTCACTTTTATTGTAAAATAAGAATAGAAGATGTTTCTCTACACTTCTATATTCATTTGGATGCTACCGTGATTATCGTGAATTAATATGTGAGAAAGTTACGGAGGAACAAAGAACATATTGCTCAAAAAGTGCTAACCTCCCCTGTTATTGGTAATGGTGAGAGGTTAGCATTAGTAATGGTGAGGAGGGGGGGCTTTGTTCTTTTAACTTTCTGATTCATCATTATTCACAATTCATAATCATGGTATCATCCACAATATAGTCCAAATACTGGAGACAAAAAACATGTTTTCCAATGGTGGGACTAGATAGATAAAGTGCTTTTATTTCTAAACTGTAAACAGCTATGTGTGAAAATACCCTCAAATATAAGGTGACATTCTGTACTGTCGCCTTGCTTCCTATGAAACATTTGATCTCAAATCCAAAATGCTGGAGTACAGAGACAAACGTACACATTTTTGCTTCACTGTCCAAATAAATACAGAGGGGAGTGTATATTTTGCTGTAGGGGTCTATTTAGGGAGGTGTCCCTCTGCTGGTATAATCACTATGACAGGGGTGAGGAAGGGTCAAGTGGTGTCAGGGGCTGCATCCTGACATTGCATTAACCCTAATCATTTACTTATTGATTTAGCAGCAACTTGAATCCATGTTGACTAACTCCTCTCAGTTAACATGGGTGAGTATGGACATGCACAAACTGGTTTGTTTGTTTGTTTGTGTGTGTTGGGGGGGGGGGAGTAACTGGTTACAAAATCAGCTTTCCTTATTTTTTAACCAGTTATCAGCTTTTTTAAAAAGTTGGTGGAAAGACATACTAGTGGTAAGATAGAGTTCTGAGATTCTGCAGCTAGACATTAGTAGCAACAATGCAATAACAGCACACTGGTACGAAGATTGCTACTGCCCTCTTTTGGAGATGTGATGTAGTCTTGAAGATCTGGCTCATGCGATATCCTCCTTCAAACCATTCCATAGTCTTTGTCACTAGCCTGAAACTATCATCTTTCTCATATAGAGCAGGTGTTTTATTTTTTAAACATTTTATTTCACCTTTATTTAACCAGGTAGGCAAGTTGAGAACAAGTTCTCATTTACAATTGCGACCTGGCCAAGATAAAGCAAAGCAGTTCGACACATACAACAACACAAAGTTACACATGGAGTAAAACAAACATACAGTCAATAATACAGTAGAAAAATAAGTCTATATACAATGTGAGCAAATGAGGTGAGATAATGGAGGTAAAAGGCAAAGAAGGCCATGGTGGCGAAGTAAATATAATATAGCAAGTAAAACACTGGAATGGTAGATTTGCAGTGGAAGAATGTGCAAAGTAGAGATAGAAATAGTGGGGTGCAAAGGAGCAAAATAAATAAATACAGTAGGGGAAGAGATAGTTGTTTGGGCTAAATTATAGATGGGTGATGTACAGGTGCAGTAATTAGTGAGCTGCTCTGACAGCTGGTGCTTAAAGCTAGTGAGGGAGATAAGTGTTTCCAGTTTCAGAGATTTTTGCAGTTCGTTCCAGTCATTGGCAACAGAGAACTGGAAGGAGAGGCGGTCAAAGGAAGAATTGGTTTTGGGGGTGACCATAGCGATATACCTGCTGGAGCGCATGCTACAGGTGGGTGCTGCTATGGTGACCAGCGAGCTGAGATAAGGGGGGACTTTACCTAGAAGGGTCTTGTAGATGACCTGGAGCCAATGGGTTTGGCGACGAGTATGAAGCGAGGGCCAGCCAACGAGAGCGAACAGGTCGCAGTGATGGGTAGTATATGGAGCTTTGGTGACAAAACGGATTGCACTGTGATAGACTGCATCCAATTTGTTGAGTAGGGTATTGGAGGCTATTTTGTAAATGACATCGCCGAAGTCGAGGATCGGTAGGATAGTCAGTTTTACAAGGGTATGTTTGGGAGCATGAGTGAAGGATGCTTTGTTGCGAAATAGGAAGCCAATTCTATATTTAACTTTGGATTGGAGATGTTTGATGTGAGTCTGGAAGGAGAGTTTACAGTCTAACCAGACACCTAGGTATTTGTAGTTGTCCACATATTCTAAGTCAGAACCGTCCAGAGTAGTGATGCTGGACGGGCGGGCAGGTGCAGGCAGCAATTGGTTGAAGAGCATGCATTTAGTTTTACTTGTATTTAAGAGCAGTTGGAGGTCACGGAAGGAGAGTTGTATGGCATTGAAGCTCGTCTGGAGGGTTGTTAACACAGTGTCCAAAGGAGGGCCAGAAGTATACAGAATGGTGTCGTCTGCGTAGAGGTGGATCAGAGACTCACCAGCAGCAAGAGCGACCTCATTGATGTATACAGAGAAGAGAGTCGGCCCAAGAATTGAACCCTGAGGCACCCCCATAGAGACTGCCAGAGGCCCCACAGGCCCTCTGATTTGACACACTGAACTCTATCAGAGAAGTAGTTGGTGAACCAGGCGAGGCAATCATTTGAGAAACCAAGGCTATCGAGTCTGCTTATGAGGATGTGGTGATTGAAAGAGACGAAAGCCTTGGTCAGGCCAATAAATACGGCTGCACAGTATTGCTTCTTATCGATGGTGCTTAAGATATCGTTTAGGACCTTGAGCGTGGCTGAGGTATATTGAGGTGTATTCCACATTACAAAGACTTCAATATTTATTTTATATTTTGTGTTCTTCCTCTCTCTTTATCAGACTTACAATATAAACACAGTGATATACAGAACTTGTACTAACCATCATATGCCACAGGGTGGCAATAATTCCTTACGGATAATGAAGAAGTCTCAGAACTTCTGCCATTGGACTGTGCTGGGATGGTTGAGAAGTTCTGCCATTGGACTGTGCTGGGATGGTTGAGAAGTTCTGCCATTGGACTGTGCTGGGATGGTTGAGAAGTTCTGCCATTGGACTGTGCTGGGATGGTTGAGAAGTTCTGCCATTGGACTGTGCTGGGATGGTTGAGAAGTTCTGCCATTGGACTGTGCTGGGATGGTTGAGAAGTTCTGCCATTGGACTGTGCTGGGATGGTTGAGAAGTTCTGCCATTGGACTGTGCTGGGATGGTTGAGAAGTTCTGACATTGGACTGTGCTGGGATGGTTGAGAAGTTCTGCCATTGGACTGTGCTGGGATGGTTGAGAAGTTCTGCCATTGGACTGTGCTGGGATGGTTGAGAAGTTCTGCCATTGGACTGTGCTGGGATGGTTGAGAAGTTCTGCCATTGGACTGTGCTGGTTCTGCCATTGGACTGTGCTGGGATGGTTGAGAAGTTCTGCCATTGGACTGTGCTGGGATGGTTGAAGTTCTGCCATTGGACTGTGCTGGGATGGTTGAGAAGTTCTGCCATTGGACTGTGCTGGGATTGGAGTTCTGACATTGGACTGTGCTGGGATGGTTGAGAAGTTCTGCCATTGGACTGTGCTGGGATGGTTGAGAAGTTCTGCCATTGGACTGTGCTGGGATGGTTGAGAAGTTCTGCCATTGGACTGTGCTGGGATGGTTGAGAAGTTCTGCCATTGGACTGTGCTGGGATGGTTGAGAAGTTCTGCCATTGGACTGTGCTGGGATGAGAAGTTCTGCCATTGGACTGTGCTGGGATGGTTGAGAAGTTCTGCCATTGGACTGTGCTGGGATGGTTGAGAAGTTCTGCCATTGGACTGTGCTGGGATGGTTGAGAAGTTCTGCCATTGGACTGTGCTGGGATGGTTGCGAAGTTCTGCCATTGGACTGTGCTGGGATGGTTGAGAAGTTCTGCCATTGGACTGTGCTGGGATGGTTGAGAAGTTCTGCCATTGGACTGTGCTGGGATGGTTGAGAAGTTCTGCCATTGGACTGTGCTGGGATGGTTGCGAAGTTCTGACATTGGACTGTGCTGGGATGGTTGAGAAGTTCTGCCATTGGACTGTGCTGGGATGGTTGAGAAGTTCTGCCATTGGACTGTGCTGGGATGGTTGAGAAGTTCTGCCATTGGACTGTGCTGGGATGGTTGAGAAGTTCTGCCATTGGACTGTGCTGGGATGGCCATTGGACTGTGCTGGGAAGTTCTGCCATTGGACTGTGCTGGGATGGTTGAGAAGTTCTGCCATTGGACTGTGCTGGGATGGTTGCGAACTTCTGCCATTGGACTGTGCTGGGATGGTTGCGAAGTTCTGCCATTGGACTGTGCTGGGATGGTTGCGAACTTCTGCCATTGGACTGTGCTGGGATGGTTGCGAAGTTCTGCCATTGGACTGTGCTGGGATGGTTGAGAAGTTCTGCCATTGGACTGTGCTGGGATGGTTGAGAAGTTCTGCCATTGGACTGTGCTGGGATGGTTGAGAAGTTCTGCCATTGGACTGTGCTGGGATGGTTGAGAAGTTCTGCCATTGGACTGTGCTGGGATGGTTGAAGTTCTGCCATTGGACTGTGCTGGGATGGTTGAGAAGTTCTGCCATTGGACTGTGCTGGGATGGTTGAGAAGTTCTGCCATTGGACTGTGCTGGGATGGTTGCGAACTTCTGCCATTGGACTGTGCTGGGATGGTTGCAAACTTC
This sequence comes from Oncorhynchus tshawytscha, assembly GCF_018296145.1. Lineage (NCBI taxonomy): Eukaryota > Metazoa > Chordata > Actinopteri > Salmoniformes > Salmonidae > Oncorhynchus > Oncorhynchus tshawytscha. Next base: position 3,732,622 of record NC_056448.1, read on the forward strand.
TGCCATTGGACTGTGCTGGGATGGTTGCGAACTTCTGCCATTGGACTGTGCTGGGATGGTTGCGAACTTCTGCCATTGGACTGTGCTGGGATGGTTGCGAACTTCTGCCATTGGACTGTGCTGGGATGGTTGAGAAGTTCTGCCATTGGACTGTGCTGGGATGGTTGCGAAGTTCTGCCATTGGACTGTGCTGGGATGGTTGCGAAGCAAAAGCCACGTACATTCACTGATATTCAAATCATAAACGATGAGCCAGATTCAACAGATGGTTTATTTCTTATCCCTCCAATTCAAAATGTGGCAACATCAAAATGACCTCATTTTCTGACATTTTTGAACATTTGATGTAAATGGTTTCTACCATTTCAAAGCTTGTACAACAAATGCTGTGTGTTGTTTGTCCTGAATTCTGTTCCCAAAGACTTTAGCATATATTATTATAAGGATGATTGACACATGCATCTTACCACTGAACGTAAATACAGGCTCAGGCCAAATACAACATGTGCATGGTTCACCTCTTTTGCACAGTGTAGAATGATGATTACAGTAGGATGCAAAACACTCACCAATGACCTCACGGAAGTGTTCGGTATAAAAGACAAAGAAAAGTTAATGACAGGAGATGATTTGATCTACTATCAGGGCCGGACTACCGCATCTGGGGCATCTACCTTTGGCTGTCATGCCAAATAATGTCCCTCGGCCAAATAGAGTCCCCCTCTACGTCACAATGGGATTTGATAAACTATTAGCGTCTGTTGCTTTATCAATGGTGTGATGACCTAATGAGTAGAATTTTGGAGATCGCTACAGCCTAAATTACGTTATTTTCATCATCAATATGCAAGCAAGGCTGATTTCCGCAAAAATGTCGCTGTTTTAAACAAGTTTTGTTTAGCTAAGAAAATGTAAACATTAATTCTAACAACTTTTTGGTACCTTGTTAACGTTACATGAAACCCATGTCGGAAATGGCAAAGAAAACCTGTAATCTGCTCTACACATTAAAGTTACTTCCCTTACAGATCAGGAAGTCAGCTAATTTACACTCCATTCATATGCAAATCCGTTTGACTCATACACTGGCTTGTCTGGCTGTCATGTCATTTAACCTGCCCTTCCCTTGTCTACACTGAAATAATATCATTTCAGTAGTCCTCTAAACTCAGCAAAAAAAGAAACATCCTCTCACTGTCAACTGCGTTTATTTTCAGCAAACTTAACATGTGTAAATATTTGTATGAACATAACAAGATTCCACAACTGAGACATAAACTGAACAAGTTCCACAGACATGTGACAAACAGAAATGGAATAATGTGTCCCTGAACAAGGGGGGGGGGGTCAAAATCAAAAGTAACAGTCAGTATCTGGTGAGGCCACCAGCTGCATTAAGTACTGCAGTGCATCTCCTCGTCATGGACTGCACCAGATTTGCCAGTTATTGCTGTGAGATGTTACCCCACTCTTCCGCTCTTCGCTGGCCATGGCAGAACACTGACATTCCTGTCTTGCAGGAAATCACGCACAGAACGAGCAGTATGGCTGGTGGCATTGTCATGCTGGAGGGTCATGTCAGAATGAGCCTGCAGGAAGAGTACCACATGAGGGAGGAGGATGTCTTCCCTGTAACGCACAGCGTTGAGAATGCCTGCAATGACAAGCTCAGTCTGATGATGCTGTGACACACCGGCCCAGACCATGACGGACCCTCCACCTCCAAATCGATCCCGCTCCAGAGCACAGGCCTCAGTGTAATGCTCATTCCTTCGGCGATAAACGCATATCCGACCATCACCCCTGGTGAGACAAAACCGCGACTCGTATGTGAAGAGCACTATTTGCCAGTCCTGGTCCAGCGATGGTGGATTTGTGCCCATAGGCAACGTTGTTGCCAGTGATGTCTGGTGAGGACCTGCCTTACAACAAGCCTACAGGCCCTCAGTCCAGCCTCTCTTTTTTATAATACCTTTATTTAACTAGGCAAGTCAGTTAAGAACAAATTCTTATTTACAATGACGGCCTAGGAACAGTGGGTTAACTGCCTGTTCAGGGGCAGAATGACAGATTTGTACCATGTCACCTTGGGGATTTGAACTTGCAACCTCTCTCAGCCTATTGCGGACAGTCTAAGCACTGATGAAGGGATTGTGCATTCCTGGTGTAACTCGGGCAGTTGTACTGCAGGTGTGATGTTGGGATGTACCGATCCTGTGCAGGTGTTGTTACATGTGGTCTGCCACTGCGAGGACAATCAGCTGTCCATCCTGTATCCCTGTAGCGATGTCTCAGGCGTCTCACAGTACGGACATAGAGATGTATTGCCCTGGCCACATCTGCAGTCCTCATGCCTCCTTGCAGCATGCCTAAGGCACGTTCACACAGATGAGCAGGGACCCTGGGCATTTTTCTTTTGGTGTTTTTCAGAGTCAGTAGAAAGTCCTCTTTAGTGTCCTATGTTTTCATACCTGTGTCCTTAATTGCCTACCGTCTGTAAACTGTTAGTGTCTTAACGACCGTTCCACAGGTGCATGTTCATTAATTGTTTATGGTTCATTGAACAAGCATGGGAAACAGTGTTTAAACCCTTTACAATGAAGATCTGTGAAGTTATTTGGATTTTTATGAATTATCTTTGAAAGACAGGGTCCTGAAAAAGGGACATTTCTTTTTTTGCTGAGTTTATTGTGATAAAAAATGTTTTATCTTGCATAGCTCATTGGTACACCCTTGCAGTGTAGAACCTCACTAGTGTCTTCTAGTCCAGTGACTGGCCTTACCTGTCCCTGTTGGACACTAGTGATGAGAACCTCAATAGTGTCTTCTAGTCCAGTGACTGGCCTTATCTGTCCCTGTTGGACACTAGTGATGAGAACCTCAATAGTGTCTTCTAGTCCAGTGACTGGCCTTACCTGTCCCTGTTGGACACTAGTGATGAGAACCTCAATAGTGTCTTCTAGTCCAGTGACTGGCCTTATCTGTCCCTGTTGGACACTAGTGATGAGAACCTCAATAGTGTCTTCTAGTCCAGTGACTGGCCTTACCTGTCCCTGTTGGACACTAGTGATGAGAACCTCAATAGTGTCTTCTAGTCCAGTGACTGGCCTTACCTGTCCCTGTTGGACACTAGTGATGAGAACCTCAATAGTGTCTTCTAGTCCAGTGACTGGCCTTACCTGTCCCTGTTGGACACTAGTGATGAGAACCTCAATAGTGTCTTCTAGTCCAGTGACTGGCCTTATCTGTCCCTGTTGGACACTAGTGATGAGAACCTCAATAGTGTCTTCTAGTCCAGTGACTGGCCTTATCTGTCCCTGTTGGACACTAGTGATGAGAACCTCAATAGTGTCTTCTAGTCCAGTGACTGGCCTTATCTGTCCCTGTACCTCCAGTCCGACACAAGCCACATGTGAGAACATTTGATGGATTAGTGCAGTGTTATGAAGAGGAGATATGTACTTTTCAACAGCTTTTGAAAGGCTTTGAGACCTGCTCCCTGCCTGTTCATTACAGTACTTTGCCTGGTTGGAAAGATAAAAGAAAATCTCTGTCATCAACAAGATATGCCATTGAAGTGCAAACTCGAGTACATACAAACAGAAAGCAGCTGCTTTAGTACAATAACAGTTAGCTTGCTAGATAAACATAAAGCACCTACAATAACAGTTAACAGTTAGCTAAATAAAACTGGATGAGGTAAATAAGTAAGAAACGTTAGCAATGTCAATATATATCTAAAAACAGCTTCAATGATTTCTTCCTGTTTAACAATATGTTCTTATATGAAAACAAATATATGGTAAAGAAAGAGTGTTCTCTTTCCAGTCTTGTCGGTCCTCTGAAGCAGCAGGTCGTCAGCAGGTTGTCACCGTCAAAAACACAGTTCTTGGAGAGCAATACTGAGGTAATAATCTTGCGCGGGCTGAGTGAGCGCTTCTGAGGTTCAATTGAACTAAAACTGCTGGGGTCCGGCGTCCTGCGAGACCGCTACGAGGTAACCAAGCAACCAGCATAGCAACGGACGCTTTGGCTCATTTGTAATTCGGTCAGAATATTGCAAATTCAAAAAAATAAAATAAAAATATTGCAAATTCTAGCAACAGCCCTAGCAACATAAATTAGAGCTCGTCGAATCCAATTGTGACGTAGAGGGGGACACTATTTGGCATGACAGGCCCCACCCTGCAGTTCTAAATTTTTTGTCATGGTGCAGAGATTAACATGTTCAGTTTTATAGCTCATCTCATGCTATTTTACACATTTTGCCATGAGGCTGAGCAAAAATGTGCTGATTTAAAGCTAATTTCCCTCAATTCTACACATTTTACAATGGGGCAGACAATAGACCGAGTCTATCGCACACCCAAAGCTGATTTGGTGCTGGAGGCAAAAAGCAAAACTGGAGAAACAGGAAAAAGTCACAGTTCCAGTCAGATGCAAATTAAAATGAATTATAGCTGAGTTTTTGGTCAGTTGTCTGGAAAATATCTGAGGTCCTGCCTGAGGCAGGTCTGAGGTGAGCATGTGATCACACCTTTAACGCTGTATATTTTCCAGACCTTGGGGGGTCTGAGGTGAGCATTGATCACACCTTTAACGCTGTATATTTTCCAGACCTTGGGGGGGGTCTGAGGTGAGCATGTGATCACACCTTTAACCTGTATATTTTCCAGACCTTGGGTGGGGGGGTCTGAGGTGAGCATGTGATCACACCTTTAACGCTGTATATTTTCCAGACCAGGGGGTGTCTTTGAGCATGTGATCACACCTTTAATGCTGTATATTTTCCAGACCTTGGGGGTCTGAGGTGAGCATGTGATCACACCTTTAATGCTGTATATTTTCCAGACCTTGGGGGGTCTGAGGTGAGCATGTGATCACACCTTTAACCTGTATATTTTCCAGACCTTGGGGGGGGGTCTGAGGTGAGCATGTGATCACACCTTTAATGCTGTATATTTTCCAGACCTTGGGGGGGGTCTGAGGTGAGCATGTGATCACCACCGTATATTTTAAGGTGAGCATGTGATATTTTCCAGACCTTGGGGGGGGGTCTGAGGTGAGCATGTGATCACACCTTTAATGCTGTATATTTTCCAGACCTTGGGGGGTCTGAGGTGAGCATGTGATCACACCTTTAATGCTGTATATTTTCCAGACCTTGGGGGGTCTGAGGTGAGCATGTGATCACACCTTTAATGCTGTATATTTTCCAGACCTTGGGTGGGGAGGGGGGCGTCTGAGGTGAGCCAATGTTTCATCGCTATGTTTTTAATCATAAAGGCTTTGAGGGTGAATGTAGTAATGCAAGTAACAGAGAATTCCTTACATGTTTTGACACTTGTTTTTTGTATATGCTGGTCGAGGTTTAGAGTGGTGATAAGTTCCCCATTAGCAGCCTCTATTCACATGTTGACCTGCTTATGGTCATATTCAATAGAGCACTTCAGTTCCGTGTTCATACTGTTCTAAAAGGAAGTGAATTCGTTTAGTTCTTGTTCAGTGTCAATCCACACACAAAGAATATCATAAATTGACCTGAACCATTTGAGCATCTTGGAGAAGTAAGGGTCCTGGTCAACTCACAGATAGACTTGTGCTCAAAATAGCCCATGTATAAATTAGCATAATTATGGCCTAAGGTGGAGCCCATAGCAACTCCACTGATTTGAAGGAAAAAGCGTTTTTCAAAGGCAAAGTAGTTGATCTTGAGAACTTGAGAAGCCAGTTCACAGATGAATTCACTAGGTGGTGACATTTCTCTGTCGCTTTCCTGTAGGTAATATATTCCAGTGCGTCTAGCCTTTTCATGAGAGATATTCGTACAGAGCAGGGGTACTCAACTCTTAACCTACGAGGTCCGAAGCCTCCTGGTTTTCTGTTCTACCTGATAATTAATTGTACACACCTTTTGTCCCAGGTCTAAATCAGTCCCTGATTAGAGAGGAACAACGAAACCATGCAGTGGAACTGGCTTCCAGGTCCAGAGTTGAGTTTGAAGGGTGTAGAGGCTCTCTAGATCAAATGTAGCCAATAGGATGTTGTCAGGGAGATTAGACAGTTCTGATATTTACATCTGTAGAACCGCTGACGAATGCTCTGAGTTTTTGCACAATAGGCTTAATGAAAGAACAGAGTCAATACTGGCAATGATGGTTCTGCCCTTTTCTTAGCATAGGCTCTTATGGATCTTAGGCAGTCTATAGAAAACAGGTATGACAGGGAATGTCCAATAAAGGTAGTTAAATTCATGCATAGAGATCCAGTTCTGATCAAGATCAAATGTCAGATAGTTGGTTATCTTTGTCTGGAAGTCAGATGTAGAGTAAGTTCTGAGTTTCCTATAGAAATGTTCATCATCAAGCGGGCGATAGGCCTCTGCCTTATAAAGTAGTCTTAACAACTATAGCTCCTCCCTTATCAGTGTAACGGTTTTCTAGGTGTGAAGGAGAGTCGGACCAAAATGCAGCGTGATGATGATTCATGATATATTTTAATGAAGGAAAACCTATACATACAGAAACTACAAAACTAACGAAATGAAATAATGAAAACCGAAACAGCCCTATCTGGTGCAAACACAAAGACAGGAACAATCACCCACGAAAACACTCACAGAATATGGCTGCCTAAATATGGCTCCCAATCAGAGACAACGATAATCACCTGACTCTGATTGAGAACCGCCTCAGGCAGCCCTAGACTACGTAGACACCCTACAAAACCCCTAAGACAAAAACACACCACAATAACCCATGTCACACCCTGGCCTGACCAAATAATTAAAGAAAACACAAAATACTAAGACCAAGGCATGACAGAACCCCCCTAAGGTGCGGACTCCCGGACGCACCTCAAAACCATAGGGAGGGTCCGGGTGGGCGTCTGTCCATGGTGGCGGCTCCGGCTTGGGACGTGGACCCCACTCCATAAATGTCATAGTCCCTCCCCTCGCGTCCTGGGATAATCCACCCTCGCCGCCGACCATGGCCTAATAGTCCTCACCCAGAACCCCACTGGACTGAGGGGCAGCTCGGGACTGAAGGGAAGCTCGGGACTGAGGGGAAGCTCGGGACTGAGGGGCAGCTCAGCACTGAGGGGAAGCCCAGCACTGAGGGGAAGCCCAGCACTGAGGGGAAGCCCAGCACTGAGGGGAAGCCCAGCACTGAGAGGAAGCTCAGCACTGAGAGGAGCTCAGGCAGGTAGTTGGCTTTGGCAGATCCTGGCTTGCTGGCGGATCTGGAAGAGTCTGGCTGACTGGCAGATCTGGAAGAGTCTGGTTGACTGGCAGATCTGGAAGAGTCTGGTTGACTGGCAGATCTGGAAGAGTCTGGCTGACTGGCGGATCTAGCTGCTCTGGCTGCTCCATGCAGACTGGCAGTTCTGGCTGCTCTATGCAGACTGGCAGCTCTGGCTGCTCCATGCAACCTGGCAGCTCTGGCTGCTCCATGCAGACTGGCAGCTCTGGCTGCTCCATGCAGACTGGCAGCTCCATGCAGACTGGCAGCTCTGGCTGCACTATGCAGACTGGCAGCTCCATGCAGACTGGCAGCTCTGGCTGCTCTATGCAGACTGGCAGCTCCATGCAGACTGGCAGCTCTGGCTGCTCTATGCAGACTGGTTGCTCTATGCAGACTGGCAGCTCCATGCAGACTGGCAGCTCTGGCTGCACTATGCAGACTGGCAGCTCCATGCAGACTGGCAGCTCTGGCTGCTCTATGCAGACTGGCAGCTCTATGCAGACTGGCAGCTCTGGCTGCTCCATGCAACCTGGCAGCTCTGGCTGCTCCATGCAGACTGACAGCTCAGGCTGCTCCATGCAGACTGGCAGCTCAGGCTGTGCTGAACAGGCAGGAGACTCCGGCAGCGCTGGAGAGAAGGAAGGCTCTGGCTGCGCTAAAACAGGCGGGAGACTCCGGCAGCGCAGGAGAGGAGAAAGGCTCCGACAGCGCTGAACAGGCGGGAGACTCCGGCAGCGCTGGAGAGGCGAGGCGCACTGTAGGCCTGATGCGTGGTGCTGGCACTGGTGGAACTGGATAGAGAACACGCACAGGAAGCCTGGTGCGGGGAGCTGCCCCCGGAGGACTGGTGTGTAGAGGTGGCTCTGGATAGACCGGAACGTGCAGGCGCACTGGAGCTCTTGAGCACCAAGCCTGCCCAACCTTACCTGGCTCGATGCCCACTCTAGCCCGGCCAATACGAAGAGCTGGTATGAACCGCACCGGGCTATGCACCCACACTGGAAACACCGTGCGCTCCATAGCATAACACGGTGCCTGCCCGGTCTCTCTAGCCCCCAGTAAGCACAGGGAGTTTGCGCAGGTCTCCTACCTGGCATAACCATACTCCCTGTGAGCCCCCCAATAAATTTTGGGGCCGACTCTCAGGCTTCCATCCGCGTCGCCGTGCTGCCTCTTCATACCAGCGCCTCTCCGCTTTCGCCGCCTCCAGTTCTTCCTTGGGGCGGCGATATTCTCCAGGCTGAGCCCAAGGTCCTTCACCGTCCAGTTCGTCCTCCCATGTCCAGTCCCTCTCTCGCTGCACCTTGGTGCGGCTACACTCCCCTGGTTTAGCCCAGGGTCCTCTCCCGTCGAGGATTTCCTCCCAAGTCCAGAAATTCTTGTCGCGCTGCTCCTGCTGCTGCTGTTGCCTGTTACCACGCCACTTGGTCCGTTTGTGGTGGGTGATTCTGTAACGGTTTTCTAGGTGTGAAGGAGAGTCGGACCAAAATGCAGCGTGATGATGATTCATGATATATTTTAATGAAGGAAAACCTATACATACAGAAACTACAAAACTAACGAAATGAAATAATGAAAACCGAAACAGCCTATCTGGTGCAAACACAAAGACAGGAACAATCACCCACGAAAACACTCACAGAATATGGCTGCCTAAATATGGCTCCCAATCAGAGACAACGATAATCACCTGACTCTGATTGAGAACCGCCTCAGGCAGCCCTAGACTACGTAGACACCCTACAAAACCCCTAAGACAAAAACACACCACAATAACCCATGTCACACCCTGGCCTGACCAAATAATTAAAGAAAACACAAAATACTAAGACCAAGGCGTGACAATCAGCAGGTTTAATGACAATCTGAGTATCTTTAGTAATTGCTGAATGGACAGATAGAAGTTGAAAACACCCTATTCCACAATTCTACAGAGATGTGAATGCATTCGTAAAGTATTCAGACCCCTTCCCTTTTCCACATTTTGCTACATTAGAGTCTTATTCTAAAATGTATAAAATATATATTTTTTCTCATCAATCTACACGCAATACCCCATAATGAAAAAGTGACAACAGGTTTTTAGACATTTTTGCAAATGTATTCAAAATGAAAAACTGTACTGTTAGTATTCAGACCTTTTGCTATGAGACTCGAAATTAAGCTCAGGTGTATCCTGTTTCCATTGATCATCATTGAGGTGTTCCTACAAATTGATTGGAGTCCACCTGTGGTATATTCAATTGATTGGACATGATTTGGAAAGGCACACACGTGTCTATATAAGGTCCCACAGTTGACAGTGCATGTCAGAGCTAAAACCAAGAAATGAGGTCGAAGGAACTGTCCGTAGAGCTCCGAGACATGATTGTGTCGAGGCACACAGTGGCCTCCATCATTCTTGAAGAAGTTTGTAACCAACAAGACTCTTCCTAGAGCTGGCCACCGGGCCAAACTGAGCAATCACAGGAGAGAAGGTCCTTGGTCATGTAGGTGACCATGAACCCAATGGTCACTCTGACAGAGATCCAGAGTTCCTCTGTGGAGATGGGATAATCTTTCAGAAGGACAACCATCTCTGCAGCACTCCCCCAATCAGGCCTTTATGATAGAGTGGCCAGACGGCGGCCTCTCCTCAGTAAAGGCACAAGCTAGGGACCTAAAGGACTCAATATTATCTGGTCTGGTCAAGATTCTCTGGTCTGATGAAACCAATAATTAACTTTGGCCTGAATGCCAAGCGTCACGTCTGGAGGAAACCTGGCACCTGGTTTTCAGAGGCAGAGACAGGCAGACTAGTCAGGATCGAGGGAAAGATGAATGGCGCAAAGTACAGAGAGATACTTGATGAAAACCTGCTCCAGAGCACTCAGGACCTCAGACTAGGGCGAAGGTTCACTTTCCAACAGGATAACAACACTAAGCACACAGCCAAGACGATGCAAGAGTGGCTTCGGGACAAGTCTCTGAATGTCCTTGAGTGGCCCAGCCAGAGCCCGGACTTGAACCCGATCAAACATCTCTGGAGAGACCTGAAAATAGCTGAGAAGCGACGCTGCCCATCCAACCTAACAGAGGTTGAGATGATCTGCAGAGAAGAATGGGAGAAACAGGCCTCCCGGGTGGTGCAGCGGTCTAAGGCACTGCATCACAGTGCCAGCTGTGCCACCAGAGACTCTGGGTTCGAGCCCAGACTCTGTCGCAGCTGGCTGCGACCGGGAGGCCCATGGGGCGGCGCACAATTGGCCTAGCGTCGTCCGGATTAGGGAGAGTTTGGCTGGCAGTGATATCCTTGTCTCATCGCGCACTAGCGACTCCTGTGGCGGGCCTGGGCGCAGTGCACGCTGACCAGGTCGCTAGGTGTACTGTGTTTGTGTTTCAGAGGACGCATGGCTCTCGACCTTTGCCTCTCCCGAGTCCGTGCGGGAGTAGCGATGAGACAAGTTAGTAACTACTAACAATTGGATACCACGAAATTGGGGAGAAAAAGGGGCTAATTTAAAAAATTAAAATAAAATAAATTTAAAAGAATGGGAGAAACTCCCCAAAAGGCACACAAGGTGTGTCAAGCTTGTAGCGTCATACCCAAGAAGACACGAGGCTGTAATCGCTGCTAAAGGTGCTTCAACAAAGTACTGAGTAAAGGGTCTGTATACTGGTGGAAATATGATATTTCAGTTTACATTTTTTTATACATTTGCATATATGTATAAAAAAAAAATGTACTTTGTCATTATGGGGTATTGTGTGTAGATTGATGAGGGGAAACAAAACAATTTAATCAATTTTAGAACAAGTCTGTAAAGTAACAAAATGTGGAAAAAGTAAAGGGGTCTGAATCCTTTCCGAATGCCCTGTACCTTACCACTGTATACTCTTGGGTTTGAACCAGTCGCGACCCATCATTCAGGGCAGGTGGGGCTTTGAGACCCACATTTTTAGCAAAAAAAGTAATCCAATATTTTTTTTTGGGGGGGGTGGCTTTCCTGTTTTGAATGTTACTTTGGAAACAATATAAAGAAAAAATATATATAATTGAGTAAATAAAGCCACTTACAAACATGCTTTTCTTGAGTAAGGCAGCTCCAAAATGCAGGTGTGTCAGCCTAGCTCAGTGCTTTCTGTGGTGGTGGGGCAAGCCAGCAGAAAATACGGAGCATTGCGGCGTGATTCACCCAGTGTTCTGTCACTCATGGGGACACTACTTCACCACCAAGTCTAAGGGTAGAGCTAGAAAATGTTAGCCCCTTGGGTGCTGCCAAAGGGTTACATTAGAAGTGCCCATCCAAGAAGGCTCAATGTCATTGGCCACAGATAAAATTACATCAAATCACGTTATATGTAGCTTTGATTGGACTGATCATGTCAACATCATACTTTCAAAATCTTAGCTAGCAGTCATCATCATGCACCAAATCGACAATCTACTGGAAAATAATTTTTAATCCTTGCCACACGAAGAGAAATAATGAAGAGAAATTGTAGATAAAACGTATTGGTGGTCATCGGCCATTGGACATATACATTACACAAGTTGGAAATCGCAAATTCAACAATGAGTGGTTTGGAAGGAATCAGTGACAGTGGCTAACTGCAAGCATTGCAAAGCAATCACTAGCCTGCTATTCAGTGGAGTGGCTGTGTTGTCCCAAATCTGGGATTAAAGGGCTCTTTTCCAAATTTAAAATGATAAACATTCAACATTGGCCATGCTGTCAATGAAGCATGATTTGTGCCGCGCTCAAAACAATTGTTAACTCGGAACTGCGGAAACTTGACTTCAGTGAGTTCAACTGGGAAGTCGAGAATAAATGAGCTCCGACTGGGTAAATGCATTTTGAACGGTCATCCAACTCAGATTTGTAAATCCGGCCTCTTTCTAGAGCTATGACATGAAGATCCATGGCGTCATCATGATTCAAACTTGTTTTTTCAAGTTCCCAGTTGTTTTTAAAGCACCATAAATCCAGAGAATGCCAGACTTTGATGACAAAATTTGCCCACGAAGGACCACCACACCACCTTCCTGTTCAAGTGAGCACAACACAGCAAGGTGAGTCCAAAAATGTATTGTATGCTGCTGCATAAATGATGTAATATGCCGGGGAGATATGTGTACTGTAGCTAAGAAAGTAATACTAAGTGTATGTATAGTAGAGTAAGATGTTAGTAGCCCATGTGCATCACACTAATTATTTGCTCTATTTACCCCTCTTAATTTCACCTACTGTTCTGACTTGGTGGTGCACGTGTAGCCTATAACTTGTTTTAGAGAAATGTAATCATCGAATATTGTAAGAGCTTTCATTGTCTGCTTATATGCCTCCTTTATTTATCCGACAGTTCTGACTTGGTGTACAGGGAGAACACTGTAAGAATGGCCCATGTCCTGAATTCTGTCACTGTACATTTCAAAAGTGCTAAACAAATAGTTATATTGACTACATCCGTCCTAGCTCGCTCATTAATGTCTTAATCAAAATTACGGATTGCCTCTTATCTTCTTGTCGTCCCCTTATGCCATAGCTTGTACATCACAATTGTTATTAGAAACCAGATTTGTTTAAGCAAGTCAGCCATACAAGCTATGTTTTTTTTAAAGTCAGTAAATGAGGCTGAATGAACTGTTTCACTGCCAGACAAGGCTCCGCTGACAGCCAGATGTAGCAGTGATAAGATGTTGGGACTGCTGTTGGGACAGCTTTATGTAGGTCCTAACAGTTTTCCGGCACCGTTTGTCACCGGTATAGTGCAGTTATTGTATTGTTTAGTGCTCTGTCATGTAGTGGCTTTGCTGCCCCCCCCCCCAAGATTCACATGCTAAAATGTCCACTGGTTTGAACAGAGGCATATTGGGCTTTTGTGTATCATTGGAGTCATTAGACCTGCCAAACCTGCCAAAAAGCACAAACGATCAGTCTTTATCTCAAATGAGTTACTGTCATATGTGGGGACAAAAGAGAGGCCTTTACTTTAGGCAGACACCTGATATGTGGTAAGTACCTTGATTACAGCAACCTCGCTGTAATCAAGGTTGATTACAGTATCCTCGCCTGTTGGCAGGTGAGGGGCATGATTCCGGGAGTGTGGTTTCCTCTTGCCCCTGCTCGTCTTCCTGTGCCCCGTCTGCCATTTTTTGATCGCTGGTGTCCACGGTCTTGGCGACAATAGCCGCTCTGATTGGAGTCTGAGTCACCTGGGAAGTCACTGTCGTTCTGCAAAGTGTGATTGGAGTTGTGGATGGCCACCCTCTCTTGGGCTATGTTGTTTCGTGGTGTCCTCATATGTCCACATGTAGACGTGGTTAAGCTGGTAATCGGTTGTGTCCCTCTTGTACTTCCTGAACTTTTGAGCCATTAGTCCTTCTTCAAATGTTTTAAGTGTCTATTTAATGGAATTGTGGATTACAGGGATATCACTTCCAACCTTCTGTTGCTTCAGAGTCTTCTGGTTTGAAATGCCTTTGATGTCAGCTTTCTGGCGTGAGACCTCCTCAATAATGTGGGTGATGAGATCTGTCGCACCACTTTTTGTTGAAATCTTTGTTGTACTTCCCCAAGATTTGGAGCTTTTTGAAGGCGGAGTCCCCATGGAATGTGTTTACTACGCCAATAGAAAAATGTGCACTACTGCCTCTACTAGCTACTGTGGAGCCTCAGGCAGCGGATGAGGCATGCCAGAGATGCTGTGGCAGCAGCAACTCATCACGTCGGGATGGACCTTACTGGAGAGCAGGTGTGTTAGCTGTTATCAACCTGTTGTGTTGGGTGTTATCAACCTGATTAAACATCACAGAGAGACTGGGTGAGACAGGGGAAGGACACAGTTTTACAGCGGGAAGACAGACCAACACGGAGACCAGGAAACCCACACTCTCTGACTCTATCTCTCTCTGACTCTCTCTGACTCTCTCTGACTCTCTCTGACTCTCTCTGACTCTCTCTCTCTGACTCTCTCTCTCTCTGACTCTCTCTCTCTCTGACACTCTCTGACTCTATCTCTCTCTGACTCTCTCTGACTCTCTCTGACTCTCTCTCTCTCTCTCTGACTCTCTCTCTCTGACTCTCTCTCTCTCTGACTCTCTCTCTCTGACACTCTCTGACTCTCTCTCTGACTCTCTCTGACTCTCTCTGACTCTCTCTCTCTCTCTGACTCTCTCTCTCTGACTCTCTCTCTCTGACTCTCTCTCTCTGACTCTCTCTGACTCTCTCTCTCTGACTCTCTCTCTGACTCTCTCTCTCTCTCTCTCTCTCTGACTCTCTCTCTCTGACTCTCTCTGACTCTCTCTCTCTCTCTGACTCTCTCTCTCTCTGACTCTCTCTGACTCTCTCTCTCTGACTCTCTCTGACTCTCTCTCTCTCGCTCTCTCTCTCTCTCTCTCTCATTGTTGTATGTTAAATTTTTTTGCATTGGTAGACAGCATTTTTTAATTTTATTAAATGGATCGGTATCTTTAGATGCTCACTGGAGTGTGACTTTGGGTGAGTACGGTGATAAGAAGTGAGGGAATGCCTAACCACCAAATAATGACGGCTAACCAATCAGCCAATCACACGCCTCAATAACTCCTCAGAATCAACAGCCAAACACCTTCTGTACGCTTAAGAATTGACATAACACCCATTAGAACTCCTTAAAATGTACACAGCCTTCTACTGTTTGATTAGACCAATTCCCTTTCCTTCTTTCAACACATTGTTCAATATTTGATGTTACTCTCCTGAGTGAAGTTCTGGTTACCTACCGACCCACGGGAGAGGACTCCGATGTCTTATAGAGGCTCCACCTACTTTACACGTTACGTGGCCCCTCCCCCTTTCTCATCTCCATAGAAATTCAGCCGTAGCATCAGTCTCAAGGTAGACAGCATTATCCAGGATCCATTCTCCAGGATCCCTCTCTCCCTCTTTCTCTCACTGAAGAGAACATAATCCAGGTAAGTGTTTGAATTGAATTGCTTCTTAGTGAACACACTAATCAAATATCAAAAAGATGAAGGATACATACGTTTGTGTGACTAACTCATTATATTTCATTTTGAAAACTGTAAATGTGTAGTGTCTCAAATCTTCTTCTTTTTTTAAAACTAAGTTATATTTCAATGATCCATCTTAGTTTTTTTTTGTCCCTCTAGATATATTTTATATACTGTTATCACTTTGTTTCTATACATTTCTCTACTCATCACAACAAAGGAATGTTTTACTTTTTCTAATGTTTAATCCAGGTGATGGTGGGAGAAACTCAGAGTATTATGTGACAGAGATGACTAATCCCTATTGAACAGCCCAGTGGCTGTGTAGAATGTCTGTTTGGCACTAACAGTACTAGGCAACTACTCAGTTACTTGGTTGGGCTCTGTTTTAGACAGAGCCTCCACATAACTCTGCCCTCGTGTTAGTTCTTGTTTTTGTGATTTCTCTTATTGGTTATTGACAAAGACCTACAAATATAGGAATATATTATGAACAAGAACAATCAAAATAGTCATGTAAGATATGAGGGTTTTCTTCGCAGTTCTTGGGAAGCTCTTCTGATAGAGGATTAGCCATTTACACATTGATGATTGTACACTGAACTTGGATAAAGTAATACTTGAGTGGAGCTCAGACAGTGTAGCAGTCATAACGGCCAGCCCGTCACCTTGAACCTCAATGGGCAGCTGGGTAACCAGTCAACCATTGACATTTTTTTATCAGTCTGTGGTTTTTAGTTTGAATAGACAGCAATTGGTGGGCTACAGGCTGCGTGTTCTTTTGTCTCCTGCATGGGTGAAAATTACCATTTTGGACCCTAGCCAACGGTTTGTGTGGCTAAAATAATTATTTGCATGTTGTAAGAATAAATAATTGACTCAAAGCTTTCACTAGATGCCGCCCAGGGCGGCACGAGGCGCACGCACAAAAAAAGAAAAAAAGAAATGGGGGAAAAAATATTCAGAATGGTGACATTTGCACGATCGGTTTTCTATCGCTCATTTGTACGTCAAATGCAATGATATCATGTCCCCGTGTGGGACTGTGGGTCAATTAACCTTGTGGGAGTGGGCGCCCTGATTCTAGTTTGTGAGCTAGGCAGGCTACTGCCTGGGAAGGTCTTCCACTCAGAAGTATGAGATGGGGAGGGGGCGGGGGTAGGTTGACATCAGGTCTCCCCACTGGAAGCCCGAGGTAGGGGGAGCGGGAGAATCTATCAAATAGCGCACCTCTAACTTTGTACAGTACTAATGAAATGCAATTTAGTTTGTGTGTTTCTTGTTTGAAGTGCAATAGTGTAATAATCATGTTCTCTTTATAAGTGTGTTATTCTATTTGTGTATTTCCGTGATATAGGATTTGTGCAATTTAGTTTTATTTGTGTGTTTTTTGTTAGCAATAGAGTAATAGAGTAATAATGTGATTCTCTATACACTACAATTTGTTTTTATTTGTCTTTGTTACTTCTTTTGATATTTATGAGTCTTATTTTTGAATATATTTGTATATTTCTATAGTTTTAAATGACAGTTAGTGCAGAATGGTGCTTTTTGTTGTTGTTGGGGGAGGCTCTGAAGGGGGGGTTCGTCCAGGGAGCCATACGAGCTAGAACCGCCACTGGCCACATCTGTCATGTTTTTTAAGTCTAGCCTACATCTCAGACTGAATGATATAGTGAAAGACCAAATCCTCTTCAGTTTAATACCAAGCTCACGTTTTATATTGTTATTAGCATGTACTGTATGTGTTTCAACAAGGTCTTCCTTTGTCATCTCTCACACAGAGCAGCCATGTCTTCCAGTTTCTCTTTGCGGAGCTTCTCTGTGGGCCGCCAACCCTCCTTCTCTAGTCTATCTCTGAGAGACAGTGGCCGTGCCCACTCCAGAGCCGCTGTGTCCTTTGCCTCCGCCAGCCCCCTGACCCGCTCTGCATCCGTCAGCCGCGACATGAGCGGCCAGCCCGTCACCTTGAACCTCAATGGGCAGCTGGGTAACCATACCAACGAGAAAGAGGCAATGCAAGGCCTCAACAACCGCTTGGCCACTTACCTGGACAAGGTAGGCGGAAGGTAGCCTAGAGGTTAGAAAAGCTGGTCAGCAACCGAAGGGTTGTTGGTTCAAATCCCAGATCCGCTGGAAATCTGGTGGGAAGTGAGCTGGCAACCAGAGAGTTACTGGTATCAGTATACTAGATGCCATTTCCTGACGTGGTGCCCTTGAGCAAGGCACTTGCAGGTACTAAAAGATGATGGACAATAAACTTCTTGTTGTTCTAAGGTGCGCTCACTGGAGAAGTCCAATTCAGATCTGGAGCTGCGGATCAAGCAGATAATGATTGAGCGCATCCCTGAAGGTCACGACTTCAAAACCATGATGGCCCAGGCCCACCAGGTGGAACAGGAGGTGGGTTCCCAACGTCCCTACTTTCCCATGATCCCTTTCGCTCACCCCATGTAACTTCCCATGCCCTTATCTCACCTCTTGCAGCACGTACAACAAGGACACATGTATGAGCCATGATATGGATTGACGCATTGTAAACATATCCTGGATTAGTCACATGATCCATACACATACGTGTTTTCAACACTCTCTTTAACCGGAGTTTAACAGGAAGTGTTACCTTTTAGTTAACCTGCACTAGACCGACACTGCAGGCTGTGGGTTAAAGATTAGTCAAACTAAGGCCACGTATGGAGTGTGTTACCCAAATTCTCTAGGAGGTTTCTGGAGCCAGTGTTTCTGTCAGCGAGGGGAAATGCACCTTAGAGGTGACAGTGAAAGTATGAGCGACGATAGAAACGTTCAACTGTAAGATCGCACTAGTACGTAGTAGATATGTAAAAGTTGAATGCTGACCACGTCTTTTCTCAGGTGAGGAGGAAGACACTGGAGAACGCTCGTCTCATGCTGGAGATTGACAATGCTAAACTTGCAGCTGACGACTTCCGGATTAAGTGAGTGTCGAGGCTGGGGCCGTGCCCCTCTCTGTTTTGTTGCGTCTTTGCATCTTTGCTTCTGTTGTTCAAGACGCCCGTTGCTCGGTTTAATTTCAGTTGAAGCCTGCAACGGGTAAAGCGCATGAAGCAGGCTTGCAGGTGTATGTTTAGACAAAGGCCAGTGTGTCCTGTATGTGTCTTTTGTAGTCTACAGGACATGTCGACTGGCACCACGCAAACACCACTTAGGAGACAAACATTTGGGAACTTACACATGCAACTGCGCGAGCGTGGGCTTGTGCATATGCGTATGCAACTGCGATTAGTCCTGTGACTGCACTCCCTTCCTCCCTCCTTCCCGCCCTCCTTCACCCCACCCCTTCTTTCAGGTTTACATTTTATCTTCCTATGTGTAATGAATTCTTTCAAGTCTTAGTCACCCAAGCTCTCACATTCTCTCACTTCGCAATCTCTCACAATCTCTTCCCTCCCTCCCAGGTGGGAGACAGAGATGTGCATGTCCCAGTCTGTGGAGAGGGACTGCTTGGCCCTGAAGAAGGCCAAGGTGGACCATGAGCAGATCATCATGTCCCACAGAGGAGACCTGGACAGCCTGAAGGAAGATCTCTACTTTCTGAAGAAGAACCATGAGGAGGTGAGAAGAGATAGCGCCGTAGATCAGGACTTTATTTATCCACAAGCATGAAAGTAACAAAGTAAGAGGACAACTCCCCTAAGGATGATGATATCCCAGCAGACAAAACTAGTTGAAGTTATGTCATCTCTATGTCATTTTAACTCGTTTTGCACATTGAGATAGTGGGGCCAGGTGTTCATCCTTAGGCCAGGTCGTAACGCTATCACTCGAACCCAGAGTTTTCCCTGGTCTCCTGGTATGAGGAGGTATTTCTGACTGGAGAGAGACAAGGATGTCCTCTGTCACCATTCCTCTTCTAGCTGGCCATTAGCTGGATAATCACGAAGACCACAGAATAGAATAAGTGGTCTGAGAGGGGAGGCAATGAAGGAGGAGAACAGAGTGGTACTCTGTTCCTTTCTGCACCGGTGGTGGTATCACTCTGCATCCCCTGGGAAGCTGGGATGCCCTGGGAAGTTTGGAACCTGCTCGAAGTCTGAAACCCAACACCGGAGGCCCCTTTGTGTTAAGCAACTTGAAGCTAGAGAGTAACTCAGGTCTTAGATTTTTTACTCAAGTCTCCATAGAGGCCCCTCTGATAACATCTTTGCTCACTGGTTGCTCTGCTCTGAATAGGCACACTTCAGACCTGTGTGAAGACATAAGTCACCTTGTACTACTTGTCTGTGGCGAGGGGTAGAATGATGTGTGTGTGTGCAGTGCAGCGCACTGTGTGTAGGCTCAACCCTTCCTGTTTTCCTATGGTGTGTGGTGCTTTAAGTGACTGGCACCAGAAGTGCTGGGTGTGTTTGGAAAGCAGGGTGTGGTGTGTGTAGTGCAGTAGTAACATATGTTCTATCTATGAGGCTGTATGTGACACGCAGAGAAAGGGCATAGTGGGAGGGAACAGTGATCAAGGCACACACTAGGAGTAACATGAGTTCAACTCCATCAAGTATTTATGGAGAGGACGTTAATAAATCAGAGGGTCTCGCCTTCTCTCTTATGGGCTGTAGAATTCACTGGAGAACACACACTTTGGAGGACTAATAAACAAACAGAGAATATTCCTAAAACTCAAACGATGACATAGAGAAAAACACGGGGGACAAATATGTTAGAAACTGAAACACACACAAAGAAAACACGGATGCCTGAGAGTTTCTATTTCCTGTCTTGCTTGCTCTTTGGGGGGGTCCTAGGCCAGGTCACTGTGAAGTACTTTGTGACAACTGATGTAATTGATTGATTGTCTCTCTGAAGGAGGTGGAGTCTATGAAGGGCCACGTCGCTGCTCAGACTGTTAACGTGGAGGTGGACTCGGGCCGTGGAGGACCTGACCTGGGGACAGTTATGTCAGAGCTCAGGACTCGGTACGAGGGCATCGTCAAGAAGAACAAGGACCAGGCTGAGCTGTGGTACCTCAAGAAGGTCAGCGGGGGCCTGGCTTGTTGGGTGCATCACCATGCCAGAAACCAGCCACTAGTGTCTCTCAGGGCTGATTATTTGTAACTTGAGATGCGTGCGTGTGACTCGAATTTTCATGCAAATCTCCCATTGACACTGCATGTGTATCTCAAGTTACGATTCAGGCGTATCATAGATATTATATCCAGGTGAACCCAGGTATTTGAATGCAGGTCTGGTATCTAGTAACACGGCCTACAGCGTTCAGGAACGGAGATGTGGTGCGTTCAGGGACGTGTGTGGTGTGTTACAGCTGGACACGGTGCAGAACGAGGTGAAGGAGTCTAACGAGGCTCTGAGGGGAGCTCAGAGTGAGCTGGTAGAGAGACGACGCTTCCTACAGACCCTGGAGGTAGAGCTGGAGAGTCTGTACAAACAGGTAGGAACTAGGGACCTTTCACCTGGGAGTTGTGTTGTACTGGGGAACTTAGAATACGGTGTCACCTTAAGATACGGCTGGAAAGTCTGCACAAACAGGTAGGAAACTTTCAGCTGGGGGGTTGTGTTTCATTGGGGAACTTAAATATATCATGCCACTCCAATCTACAGTTTGAGAGCCTGTATAAGTAGTTGACACATAGCAAGAAGGAACCTTGCCTCTATGGGTTATGTTCCACTGGGGAACTTAAAAATGACAATGGCACTCAAAGACACAGTATCACAAAGATCTCACCCTTTGTTCCCAACCATGTCAACCTTAACGTTGACAGCAAATACCACTCACTTCCCTGACCTTGGGTGGGAGAAGAATTTGTGTTACGATAAAGATCCCCGAAATGCAGTAGCTCTCTAACAGTCATGTTCAGGGGGTCAACAAAGACCTCAGTTGAACAATGTGCATGTGGGTGTTGACAACATCTCCCCCTCAGGTGGCAGCTCTGGAGGGTAACCTCAGCGAGACAGGTCAGAAGTACAGCCTGGAGATGGAGCGCCTGCAGGCCACGCTGTCCCAGCTGGAGGAGGACCTGTCTCAGCTGCGTCTGGACATGCAGGTACTTACTGGTAGCCCAGCGGCTAAGGAGGTGGACCTGTATATATTTATGTGGTTTACTGTAACAAAAGGACCAATCTTTTGTATCGTATGGTATTGTGTTTAATTGCAGCGCAACAAGACAGACTACGAACAGCTGCTCCGCATCAAGCAGAACCTGGAGATGGAGATTGCAACCTACAGAAGACTACTGGAGGGAGAGGAGATGTGAGTCACCATGATAATATATGCCATTTAGGAGACGCTTGTATCCAAAGCGACTTGCAGTTAAGGGTGGATACATTTTTTAAATATAGGTGGTCCTGGGAATCGAACCGACTATCCTGGAGTTGCAAGAGACCCATGCTCTACCAATTGAGCGACAGAACGTGATTATGCTACAGTAAGAAGTCGTTAAGGGATGCTTAGTGAGTACTGTATATCCAGGCTGTAACGCTGGGAGTCGGGAAGCAAGTTCAGGGAGTGCATCATTTAATAAACAAAACAAGAAACACGAACAACGCAACAGACATGAAACAGAACCAGAAACAATGACGCCTGGGGAAGGAACCAAAGGGAGTGACATATATAGGGCAGGTAATCAAGGAGGTGATGGAGTCCAGGCGAGTCTGATGATGCGCAGGTGCACGTCACGATGGTGACAGGTGTGTCGCAGGACGCTAACCAAAGGGACAATCCTGGGGATCAGCCTGACAAACCGGCTGAGGCGCAAGAGCTGGATGAGCCAGCTGAGACCTCCCCGGTTGCGTCTGTCGAGGAACATGTTCACCAGCTGAGGCGTGGGAGTCTATCGAGCCAGCTGAGGGAGGGAGCACACTTGAACACAGGCTAGTTCTCCTCTCAAAGGACTACATTATCTGCTTTGTTGAGTTGAGTCTAACAGAGAATTGCTCTTTCCTGGTAAACCAGCCAATTGATGACATGGTAGCAGCTTCTGCCTGTTTCAGCCCAAGCAATCATTCACTTTTTAACTCTGACCTCCTTTTTCCTTTATTCATTCAGGATTAAAGAAGTTCCCCCACCAAAAAGTGAGTATCATCAGTATATTAACTTCACAATGCTACACTCTCACTTCTTAATTGACACAGGCTAACCTAAGCAAACATCGAAGCTTGGCATTACTCACTCAGCACACAGCAACACATTGATTGGTTGATTTCAGCTGTGACCGTTGACCTGGATGGAGAGACTTTCTTTATCAGTGTGACAGCAGGGAATTCCATCCATGGCGTGTGATAAGAATGCTATTAATTCATGAATACATCATTTCATTCTCACACAGAGAGACTTCAATTCACCTTAACCTCTCAAATGGACTGCATGAACCCACCCTGGTCATCCACTCAATATTTTGTTTTTCTTCCCTCTGCCCTTTAAAAAAAAACTTTAAAAAAATGTTATTTAACCTTTATTTAACTAGGCAAGTCAGTTAAGAACAAATTCTTAGGGTTAAGAATTTGTCCATCTCCAATTTGTCCTTCTCCAATTTGTCCTTCTCCATCTCTCTCTCTCTCTCTCTCTCTATATATATATATATATATATATATATATATTACTTGTGTTTTATATGGGCATATACAGTGCATTCGGATGAAAAGTATTAGGACCCCTTGACCTTTTTCCACATTTTGTTACGTTAACAGCCTTTTTCTAAAATGTATTAAATCGTTTTTTTCCTCATCAATCTACACACAATACCCCATAATGACTAAGCAAAAACAGGTTTTTAGACATTTTTGCTAATGTATATAAAAACAGAAACACCTAATTTACATAAGTATTCAGAACCTTTGCTCTGAGACTTGAAATTGAGCTCAGATGCATCGTGTTTCCATTGATCATCCTTGAGATGTTTCACAGCTTGATTGGAGTCCATCTGTGGTCAATTCAATTGGTTGGACATCATTTGGAAAGCCACACACCTGTCTATATAATGTCCCACAGTTGACAGTGCATATCAGAGCAAAACCAGGCCATGAGGTCAAAGGAATTGTCCGTAGAGCTCTGAGACAGGATTGTGCAGAGGCACAGTTCTGGGGAAGGTTACCAAAATACTTATGCAGCATTGAAGGTCACCCAAGAACACAGTGGCTTCCATCATTCTTAAATGGAAGAAGTTTGGAATCACTAAGACTCTTCCTAGAGATGCCCGCCCGGCAATACTGAGCAATCGTGGGAGAAGGGTCTTTCTCAGGAAGGTGACCAAGAACTCGATGGTCACTCTGACAGAGCTCCAGATTACCTCTGTGGCGATGGGAGAACCTTCCTGAAGGACAACCATCTTTGTAGCACTCCCCCAATCGGGAGCTATACTCCCAAGTGACACCTACGGTCTAGGGCACTGCATTGCAGTGCTTGAGGTGTCACTACACACCCTGGTTCGGTCCCAGGTTGTGTCACAACCGGCCGTGATCGGGAGTCCCATAGGGCGGCGCACATTTGGCCCAGTATTGCCCGGGTTAGGGGAGGGTTTGGCCAGGGGGGTAGGCCGTCATTGTAAATAAGAATTTGTTCTTACCTGACTTGCTTAGTTAAGTAAGTAAAATAAATAAAAAATATATATATATTTTTTTAATTAAGTAAAATAAAATAAAAATCGGGCAATTGTGGTAGAGTGGCCAGACGGAAGCCACTCCTCAGTAAAAGGTTTACCCTGAAAGTAGTCCAAGTGCCAAGAGAAACTGTAACTAAAAAATAAATAATACACATACATATACAAAAGTATGTGGACACTGCTTCAAATGAGTGGATTTAGCTATCTCAGCCACACCCGTTGATGACAGGTGTATAAATCAAGGACACACCCCATGCAATCTCCATAGACAAACATTGCCGTTATGGCCTTAATGCGCCCGCCCGCCCTCACTAACGGTCTTGTGGCTGAATTGAAGCAAGTCCCCGCAGCAATGTTCCAACAGTTAGTGGAAAGCCTTGTTATAGCAAAAGGGAGACGAACTCCATATTAATGCCCATGATTTGTGAATGAGATGTTTGAAATTCAATGTCTGCTAAACTGACCCAAGATCAGCGTCTACGGACAACTTTACTCTGAGCTGTTACTCAAGGAACTGTGCCTAGGCTAGCGTGTGTAGATACTGTTGGTGACTTGTATAGAGTGAAGGTAATTTACTCCAGGCCAAGTTGCTCGCTGACAAA
Organism: Oncorhynchus tshawytscha; assembly: GCF_018296145.1. NCBI lineage: Eukaryota > Metazoa > Chordata > Actinopteri > Salmoniformes > Salmonidae > Oncorhynchus > Oncorhynchus tshawytscha. The sequence continues at coordinate 3,757,031 of NC_056448.1, forward strand.
AGCAAACTGCTAATTACACTACACGTTCAAAGCAGGGTCAGCGGCGTTCCCTTATGTCACTGCTTCCACCAACCTGGCATCAAGTCAAGAGCCGTGGCTACAGACTAACGACAGTTTGTTTCATAAACCTGCAAACAAAGCAAACGCCCAAAACACATCTGTCCCTAGCAACCACAGTGGGTACAAATATACTGTAAGCCGCAATGTTGTAACTACGTCTCAATGTAAGCCTGTGACTCACTCAATCCCTTCGGTAACACTTGATTTGATAGACTATGGACTCCGTAACTCATTCGTAAGCGGTAGGCTGTGTTACAAACCAGAGCCTGTGTCACAGTATTAGTGTGACCCTGTGACATTCGGTAACCCTTGATTTGATAGACTATGGACTCCGTAACTCATTCGTAAGCGGTAGGCTGTGTTACAAACCAGAGCCTGTGTCACAGTATTAGTGTGACCCTGTGACATTCGGTAACCCTTGATTTGATAGACTATGGACTCCGTAACTCATTCGTAAGCGGTAGGCTGTGTTACAAACCAGAGCCTGGGTCACAGTATTAGTGTGACCCTGTGACATTCGGTAACCCATCCCCTTCTTCTTCTTCCGCTACCTCTCGTTGCGTTGCAGAAGAGCCAGAGGTGTGGACCAGGAAGATAGTGAAGGTGGTGACACAGACCATGATCAACGGCAAGGTGGTGGATGAATCCAGCGAGGTGGAGCAGATAGAGGATGAAGTGAAGAAGAAGTGAGATGGGCATAATCGTCTTCATCCTCCTCATCACTCCTAACACCTGCCACGCCTCCGCCAGACACAAGGGGCCAGCCAACCCATTGGCTCCCACTAACACGGACGTCTGTTTAATTCCCATCAGAGTCTTAGTCTTCTCTGTTTCTCTCTGGAGTATTCTGCATTACCTCCTTCACATGTCTGGAGATAATGAGATGTACTGTAGGTGAATGGGATGTCTGCTACGGCATCCATTTTAAGAAGTCCCTCAGATGTCAAATGAAGCTCTCTCAGTTGTGTCCCCTCCTCTATCATGGTTGTTGTTGAATAAAAGGTTTTGCTTTGCGTATGAAACTATGTATTTCTCGATTTAGGGAACAAAATATCCATACGGTAGATCTCTTTTATTTGAATTGCATTTCCTCTGTTTTGTTTTCCGACATGCGTCTGTTTGTATTCTATAAACTTCTGTAAGGACTGAAATAAAGGTTAGTCATCATTTCCTCTGTTTTGTTGTCCGACATGCGTCTGTTTGTATTCTATAAACTTCTGTAAGGACTGAAATAAAGGTTAGTCATCATTTCCTCTGTTTTGTTGTCCGACATGCGTCTGTTTGTATTCTATAAACTTCTGTAAGGACTGAAATAAAGGTTAGTCATCATTTCCTCTGTTTTGTTGTCCGACATGCATCTGTTTGTATTCTATAAACTTCTGTAAGGACTGAAATAAAGGTTAGTCATCATTTCCTCTGTTTTGTTGTCCGACATGCGTCTGTTTGTATTCTATAAACTTCTGTAAGGACTGAAATAAAGGTTAGTCATCATTTCCTCTGTTTTGTTGTCCGACATGCGTCTGTTTGTATTCTATAAACTTCTGTAAGGACTGAAATAAAGGTTAGTCATCATTTCCTCTGTTTTGTTGTCCGACATGCGTCTGTTTGTATTCTATAAACTTCTGTAAGGACTGAAATAAAGGTTAGTCATCATTTCCTCTGTTTTGTTGTCCGACATGCGTCTGTTTGTATTCTATAAACTTCTGTAAGGACTGAAATAAAGGTTAGTCATCATTTCCTCTGTTTTGTTGTCCGACATGCGTCTGTTTGTATTCTATAAACTTCTGTAAGGACTGAAATAAAGGTTAGTCATCATTTCCTCTGTTTTGTTGTCCGACATGCGTCTGTTTGTATTCTATAAACTTCTGTAAGGACTGAAATAAAGGTTAGTCATCATTTCCTCTGTTTTGTTGTCCGACATGCAGCGCACACATTCAGTAACTATCTAACGCACTTCAAGAGTAAAACATAAAGAAATAGTCACAACATACTTAAAACACATTCTTTGTAAAACCCATGAAGCTGCCCTGCCTACTACACAGCACGAGCATGAGCATAATGGCATGTCAGTGCAGATCATTACGCCTGCTCATATGTGTGTGTGATGACTGCTATGTAGGTAGGCATGCAGTCTCCAACAATGCTAGGTTAGCTAGGTTACCTTTGTGTCTGACAACTCAGACACATCAGACACCTAGGGTGTTATTTATGGGTTTGGTCTGTCTCTTTCACAAATCTTAGATGTTTTATAAAAGGATTGACTGACAGACAGGCAGACAGATAACTTTTACTAAGTTCACAACCTCCACCAACTGAAAGTCAACTGAGTCAAGAAAAAACACTGTCTAAAGCTGAAATACATTGTACAGAATGTAAATCATTATGGTCTCCGGCGTCACTTGCTGTTGCTACACAGACATAATGACATAACCATTACCTGCAAAACCCATTATGCTGTCACCTTGGCATCAGTTACTGATGGTTAGTTAATCTGTAAAAAGCAAATAATGGAAATGTGTGTAAATATGTGGTGGGAGAATGCAATGTGCTACGTAAGTGTGTGTATTTGTATAGTAAGTGTTTGGATTGTGTTGCTGTTTCTGTCCGGGTCTGTGTGGTTCTGTTGTTTGCGTCGTGGTATGTGGGTTGGGTCTGTGTGTCCCTCCCTGCCAGTCTGCACATATGCTTGTATGGTCATGTATGTGTTTCTTCAAAGGAGTACATCATGTTGGAGGAGGAGGGTTCCCAGTCAGACATTAAGCCCTTCTTGGGGGGTGACTGACTCTACAGACACTAATCACTGTCACAATGAACAGTTACTGAAAATATGAGTGTGTCTGCTAGGTCTCTTTCCTGCACTGTACCATTCTGAACCAGCCACATCCCCACAAGCTGAGGAGATCAGGGTGTGTATGTGTATGTGTGTGTGGGGGGGGGCTTTCCCTCTGACACACCCTCTAAGCTCCCTGAAGACACACAGGAGAAGACGGGGCTGACGGTTGAGGGTGGATGCCACACTATGGGCCCAGCCCAAAGTCTCTCCGGCTGTCCTTAGTAACGGACACGTTCAGAGATCTGTCTAACTCTTTTATTGGCATGGCTCGAGCTGAGTTAGACCGGAAGACGGAGACTTAGTGTGTCATGTCAGCTAGACATACTGTCGTACAGTATAGATTCCGTCCCACTCTCATCCATAAGTCTGTGAAACCATCTCACACAGACAGACGGACAGGTGTGTTCCCGGGAAGGCATTATAAACATGTACATGCTACCTGGCTGTGTTACTCACACCTGTCCTGGAAAGAGGCCTGATGTATCAAGACAAAAGCCGGTGGGACCTTATTGATGAAACAGGCCCTGTGTAATGACCGTGTGCTAATGTTTGGTGATGCCTCTAATTATCGTTATGGTGAGGTTGAACAACACATGAGTTAAGTTGCTCTGTCTGGCTGTCCGTCCATCCGTCCATCCGTCCGTCCGTTTCACCATGGGTCAGAACAACTATCGTTGTTTTATCAGGAGCTCCAGTCAACAAATTATAGTTATGACAAATATCATTAAGATTCTTAATCTACAAGTCCCATCTCCCATGTGAAAGGGAAATAATTACAATAGCTAGGGCTGTTGTTGTGACCATATTACCGCCAGACCGGAGGTCACGAGTCATGATGGTAGTCAAATTCCACATGACCGTTTAGTCATGGTAATAAGGCTTCTCCAAGCTCTGATGCTGCTGATGGTCATTAGTAGCCTACCAAACTGGCTAACTGCCTGGTACTCAGCACTCCATTGTTCTCTAATCACTCTGACATCGATGCAAATGGCATTGAAAATCGAATCAAACACCTCATGAGAGCCCATGAGCTCATGTTGCGCAACATTTCTATAGGGTATGCAATTGAGTGAGAAAACAGAGTTTCGATGGTCTCTACTACAAAAGAGGGGGGGATCCCATCAGCTTCTATAGGCTAGGCCTACTATATATTTATTTCTCAACTTTACTAATATTAAGCACATTGCTTATCTTTACAACAGGAGTATAGCCTACCTGGCTGGCATGAACATAAACCACGTGAAAAGCGTCCTCCTTTTGCTATTTCATTGTATAGATGACATGTATGTTTCAAGACAGATGCATGATAATGGTCCAATCTAAATCAAAACCAATTTCACACATATATTGTTTAGTATATGGAAAGACAAGATTAAATCAAGAATAGTCGGATGGGTGACAATATTAGCCTGTCACGTATGAATGATATATTATCACTTGTGAATGATGCCCAGTTAGTGTGCAGTAAGGCAAGAAACAGCACTTTTTTGGGGGACTTTTTCAAATCATACACCTCATGTAGCCTCGCCCATAGGCATATATGTTTTGATAAGGTTTGTATCACATCTAAAGTGGCCAAATAACCTCTTAAAATTAAGCACATAAATTTGCTATACAATGGCATACATACGCAGTTTCAAGTTTGGGGAAGAGCATTTGCACCATAAAAATGCACCCCTGAGATTGGTGTTTTCCCACTAATTGATAGCATTTTGGAACATTCGCGCTTATAGCCTACTGCTGTATGTGAATTGCTGCGCTTGTCATGTTAAGAGATAGGGTAATAAGCAAAACTTTCTGATCTGTTGCATAAGCCTCAATGCTGTATTAGTTTGGGATCTATCCCATCCCACAACTGTCCCAGACTATGTTTGAAATATTTATTTCTTGCACAGAATAGAATAGGTCAATTGTTGTACTATGGGGGATAGTAGATTGACATAGGCTAGTTATTTTTTGCTGTTCGTTAGGCCTACTCATCGTGTTTGCTGATGAAATGTAATTTTTATTTTTAAATGTTTTATTTATTTATTTCTATTTCACCTTTATTTAACCAGGTAGGCTAGTTGAGAACAAGTTCTCATTTACAACTGCGACCTGGCCAAGATAAAGCATAGCAGTGTGAGCAGACAACACAGAGTTACACATGGAATAAACAATTAACAAGTCAATAACACAGTAGAAAACAAAGGGGGAGTCTATATACAATGTGTGCAAAAGGCATGAGGAGGTAGACGAATAGTTACAATTTTGCAGATTAACACTGGAGTGATAAATGATCAGATGGTCATGTACAGGTAGAGATATTGGTGTGCAAAAGAGCAGAAAAGTAAGTAAATAAAAACAGTATGGGGATGAGGTAGGTGAAAATGGGTGGGCTATTTACCAATAGACTATGTACAGCTGCAGCGATCAGTTAGCTGCTCAGATAGCTGATGTTTGAAGTTGGTGAGGGAGATAAAAGTCTCCAACTTCAGCGATTTTTTCAATTCGTTCCAGTCACAGGCAGCAGAGTACTGGAACGAAAGGCGGCCAAATGAGGTGTTGGCTTTAGGGATGATCAGTGAGATACACCTGCTGGAGCGCGTGCTACGGATGGGTGTTGCCATCGTGACCAGTGAACTGAGATAAGGCGGAGCTTTACCTAGCATGGACTTGTTGTGGGCAGTTCTTCCAACATCTTCAATATGCGCCTCGGAATTGGAAAAGGGTGCAAGTGTCTGTCTTCACTTGAAGCTCATGAGAAGGACCCGATCATGTGACGGGGATTGGCTAATATAAATGTAGCTATATGAGAGAGCAGTGTGAGTGAGATGTGCACTGGCCGCAAAAGGCATGGATTATTTTAGGGGGCATTATGGCCACACAAAGGCGATGCCGCTGGGAAATTTGAGGCATTATCAAGTGCTTGTCAAATTGTGAATGAGAGACTGATGAAGTGTGTACAGCCTGAGCAGCCTGAGCAAAAAAAAACAAAGCAGAGCTCATGCCTTTCATGAGACTTTTAGAGTCATCGAAAACAGAAACCCAGGATAAAACCCCAAACAGCAAGCAATGCAGGTGTTGAAGCACATTGGCTAGGAAAAACTCCCTAGAAAGGCCAAAACCTAGGAAGAAACCTAGAGAGGAACCAGGCTATGAGGGGTGGCCAGTCCTCTTCTGGCTGTGACGGGTGGAGATTATAACAGAACATGGCCAAGATGTTCAAATGTTCATAAATGACCAGCATGGTCAAATAATAGGTCTAGGACAGGTAGCACGTCCGGTGAACAGGTTAGGATTCCATAGCCGCAGGCAGAACAGTTGAAACTAGAGCAGCAGCACGGCCAGGTGGACTGGGGACAGCAAGGAGTCATCATGACAGGTAGTCCTGAGGCATGGTCCAAGGGCTCAGGTCCTCCGAGAGAGAGAAAGAAAGAGAGAATTAGAGAAAGCATACTTAAATTCACACAGGACACCGGATAAGACAGGAGAAGTACTCCAGATGTAACAAACTGACCCTAGCCCCCCGACACATAAACTACTGCACCATAAATACTGGAGGCTGAGACAGGAGGGGTCAGGAGACACTGTGGCCCCATCCGATGATACCCCCAGACAGGGCCAAACAGGAAGGATATAACCCCACCCACTTTGCCAAAGCACAGCCCACACACCACAAGAGGGATATCTTCAACCACCAACTTACCATCCCGAGACAAGGCCGAGTATAGCCCACAAAGTAGTTGATCCCCTTGCTCCGCAAGGGCAGTGGCTTTTGTGGCGCGATGGGTAACAATGCTTCGAGGGTGACTGTTGTCTGTGTGCAGAGGGTCCCTGGTTCGAGCCCAGGTAGGGGTGAGGAGAGGGATGGAAGCTATACTGTTACACTTACAATGTAATGTTACTCCATGATAGCGGATTTACTAACATATTAGCTAGGTTGACTAGGATGTTACTTTCGCTAATATGGAGGCCACCAGTTATGACATGGTTTGGCTTGGGAAAGGTTTTTTCATCTGGTCACATACAGCTGATGTGTTGTTCATTGAAGTCCACAAATGAAATGGAAAAGGTGAGAGGATTCTGTTGAAAAACGTTTCACTCTTTGGGCTAGGGGGCAGTACTAGGGGGCAGTATTTTGACGTCTGGATGAAAAGCGTGCCCAAAGTAAACTGACTGTTACTCAGGCCCAGAAGCTAGGATATGCATATAGTTGGTATATTTGGATAGAAAACATCTAAAGTTTCTAAAACTGTTACAATAATGTCTGTGGGTATAACCGAACTGATATAGCAGGCGAAAACCCGAGGACAATCCATCCAAAGAATAATGATTTTCAGCCTACCACTGTTTCCAATGACTGTCATGTTTAATATGAGGCGAAAACGTCCCAGATTGCAATTCCTAGGCTTCCACTAGATGTCAACAGTCTTTAGAAAGAGTTTCAGGCTTGTTTTTGGAAAAATTAGCTATAATTTGTAGTTTTTCTAAGTGGCTCCCATTTTTGCTGTAGTGTTTTCATGCGCGTAGATGAGAGCGCGTCCTTTGTTGTTTATCTCCAGTAAAGACAAAAACGATTCCCCCGTCTTAAATTGTATCATTTATTTACTTATTAGGGTACCTGAGGTTTGATTATAAATGTTGTTTGACTTGCCTGGAGAAGTTTATTGGTAACGTTTGCGATTAATTTTGTATGCATTTTGAACAAATGAAGCGCGCCAGCTAAACTGAGTTTTTGGGGATATAAAGTCGGACTTTGTCGAACAAAAGGACCATTTGTGATGTGGCTGGGACCTTTTGGAGTGCCAACAGAAGAAGATCTTCAAAGGTAAGGCATTTATTTTATCGCTATTTCTGACTTTCGTGGCGCACCTGCCTGGTTGAAAAATGTTTTAATGCTTTTGTGTGCGGGGCGCTGTCCTCAGATAATCACATGGTGTGCTTTTGCCATAAAGCCTTTTTGCAATCTGATACAGCAGCTGGGTTAACAAGAAGTTAAGCTTTATTTTGATGTATGACACTGTATGACAGCCCCCCCACACCTCTCTGATTCAGAAGGGTTGGGTTAAATGCGGAAGACACATTTCAGTTGAACAACTGACTAGGTATCCCCCTTTCCTTTTCTTTGTTGGAGGTAGTCTAGGTCTCTAGTGGCGCATTAAAAACAACTCGGAAGTCGGCAATCTTTGACTTCGGACTTCAGTGCGTTCAAGACAACTGGGAACTCTGGAATAAATGAGATCAGGCTGTTGTTTTCTTTTGAACAGTCATCCAACTCTGAATCTCTGGCATCTTTCTTTGACCTGAAAATCACTCATGATTTCACCTCGTTTCCCCCCCACTTCCCAGTTCACATGATTAACAGACACAATCACTGTCACCATGCAATCCTTCATCTATACATTTCTGTGGAGATGTCTTATGGTTAAAAGCAGGGTTCAAATTGAGGGGGTGTGTGAGGATATAGGCTTTGTTATAGAGACGTGCAAAAATCATATGCTACCACTTGTTTGCTTAGCCATAGGAAAAGCAACAATCCAGATTTTAAGCGATCTAGGCTATAACAATGATAAACTACACGATTATTTCCTCAGTCTACTAGCCTATCGAAGGTCTTGCATAGCGTAAATATCCCAGGATTATTAAATGCTCTGCAATGTAGAGCTATGCCTAATGCAAAATGCCAAATTATTATAATCGGTATGGGTCTATGCATCGACCAAACACTTTAACAGATAAAAACATTTATTATTCAGGAGAATCCCATTAAATCAGGCTATTCATTTCAGTGCAGTTGGGTTTACACATATGCTTAGACTAAATGGAACCGAAAACACTCCAGCCTGTTTTGATGACAGATCATGATGAAGCCGGAACATTTAAGCCTGTTTGTCATTGATTTAGACCACAATTGCCTACAGATTTGATACACATGAAGACCTATATTTAATCTGGAATTGACAAACAAAAGCCTGACTAGGATTTCTACTTTTCCCCCACCTCATATTATTATTTCTACTTTCCTCATATTTATTACCAATTAAGCTAACTGTATTCCTATTCATTTGCGTAGGCTAAACTTTGCGATTAATGTTATTTACCATCTTCTGCTATTTATGAATAAACAGGCATCAGGATAAACATAATATCGTTTCAATGCCTCCCACACACACATTAATGTTACTTAACTTACAGATCACAAAGTGAGCTAATTTCCACTCCGTTCATATGCAAATACATTTGATTCATACACTGGCTTGTCTGGCTGGCATGTTTTCATTTTAAACAGGAATTCCCTTATCTACACAAATTATTTTAGTCCTCAATTATGATTTAAAAAAATCATAGCTCATCAGTACACCCTTGTGGTTGAAAATATATCTAATGTATGTCTTTCGATACAATTAATAATGTTGAACTAACAAATACCATCAAGGCATACGTTACAATTTACAATAACAAACACCTTATGAAACCTTATGAAACAGCTGTGAAAACCAATCTAGCAATATTTTAGATTTAAATACATAACAATTGATATTCTTTTGGTACATGTGTGTCAATTTACTTTCAGCTTTGTTGTACACTCACATGGCAATCATAGACTGAAATACATCATTCTGGTGTGTGGAATAGAGAGGGGTGAGTATTGTGTGGATGGGAGGTTCTGCCTGTCACTTGATTTTCAACAGGTTATCAGATGGTTATTCAAATGATTATCAGGTTTGTAAAAATGCAGTGAACCGAATCATTTCATTTAAATATTTGATTAGATATGCAATAATGTTAATGGCAGACAGAAATGAAAGGATACCTGTCTAATTTTTGATGTCAGTGGGGTTGGTAAGGGATGGTCCCTGGAAAAGATAGAGAGATGAGTTGTGAGAGAAACTCCAGGGTTTCATGACCACTGGAGTCATACACCTTAACAGTACCTACCTGGAAGTGGCGGTTACTTAACGTGACCCAGTGGTTAACCTTGAGATGATCTATTTGGAGAAACCCCTGGGCCAGTTCTGGTACTGCTGACAGCATGGTGATGCCGCCCACCATGAGGCAGCAAATGCAAATAGTTATCATCTGAGATTATTATGTTCACCTTAACGGAAGTTGACCCCAGCAAGGAGCGAAAGAGCACCAAGCTTTCCCGGGTCTCGCCTTCCTTTCGTCCTTCTTCCAAGCCAAGCCATTTGCCCAGATGTCGAAGCACTTGGTCCCCTTGATTATTCTCAGGTGGCTCTCCTTTTTCTCATCCGCCCTGCCCATGTTCAGTCTCACCTTGATTGATAACAGAAATAAATGCAATTATATTTTATATTATTACAAATGCATCTCTTGTATATCTCTTGGAAGGCCAGAAAATAAATTAACAGCAGACAATAGTTTTTACCAGGTCAAAAACCTTCACATCCATCTCAGTCTGTGTCTGAAGGCGGTCTTCGAAGGCGTTCTGATCTGGTTCGACAACTTCCACCACATCAGGTGGAGAATCAGTGACCTCGAAGTACATTATACAAAATAGCAAAAGAAAAACACTAAGTCAATCAAAAAAAATGTATACTACAGTATGTGCAATAATGTTACATACAATTGCGTTGTTTACGTCAGTTAACTGCTGCGGCTCCCCTCCATATAGCAGATGATAGTGTGAGTACTCTGGAGGCCTGGACACCACTTGTGTTGCAAAGATAATTACCTTCAGATCGTCCTTCCACCATTCTTGGTACCCGTCAAGGGACTTGCCCATGGCAGTCCCGTTGGTCCGTCCATCCAAACGGATAGTCACCATTCTATATAACTGACTGTACTATCAGTGTCAATTTCGAAAAAACTCTAAATTACTGTACACCTATGTGAAACAATGCTACAACCATTACATTTAGCTGACATTGACTAAAACCAACTAGGCTAGAGCTAACTACTACAAGCTAAATTTGGTAAGCATCAAGCTAGCGAACTGTTAAACGCCATTTTCGTACAAATAATTAAACTTCTTGGGGCACCCATCCAGTTAGCGGGATCATTTTCGTCAACATCCGCTGAATTGCAGAGTGCCAAATTCAAATTAAATTACTAAAAATATTTAATTTTCATGAAATCACAAGTGCAATATAGCAAAACACTGCTTAGCTTGTTGTTAATCCACCTGGCGTGTCAGATTTCAAAAAAGATTTACAGCGAAAGCTATCCAAGTGTTTATGTTGGGACATCTCTCTCAGCAGACAAAACATTACAAACAGCTAGCAGCAAAGTAGATTGGTCACAAAAGTCAGAAAATCAATTAAATTAATTGCTTACCTTTGATGATCTTTGGATGTTTGTAACGGTTTTCTAGTGGTGATAAAGGAGAGTCGGACCAAACTGCAGCGTGTCGATTGCGATCCATATTTATTAAACAAAACGTAAACACGACTAAACACTAAACACTACAAAACAATAAACGTAATGAAAACCGAAAACAGCCTAACTAGTGCAAACTAACAGAGAGTACAAGTAAGACACTAAGGACAATCACCCACGACAAACTCAAAGAATATGGCTGCCTAAATATGGTTCCCAATCAGAGACAACGATAAGCACCTGCCTCTGATTGAGAACCACTCCAGACAGCCATAGACCTTGCTAGACAACCCACTAAGCTACAATCCCAATACCACCACCAAAACCCCAAGACAAACACACCACAATTACAAAAAAACCCATGCCACACCCTGGCCTGACCAAATACATAAAGATAAACACAAAATACTTTGACCAGGGCGTGACAATGTTTGCACTCATGAGACTCCCAGTTACACAATAAATGTTAATTTTGTTCCATAAAGATTATTTTTATATCCAAAATACCTCCATTTGGTTGGTGCGTTATGTTCAGTAATCCACAGGCTCGAGCGGTCACGATGAGGCAGACGAAAATTCCAAATAGTATCCGTAAAGTTCGTAGAAACATGTCAAACGTTTTTATAATCAACCTCAGGTTGTTTTTACAATAAATAATCGATAATATTTCAACCAAACTTTTTTTCATTTTTAGCTTTTTCAATAGGAGAGAGAGAGAGAAAATGACTGCTTCAAGCTGTTGCATGCAATGGAACAGCTTTCAAAATAATAGGCACTTTCTAGGTTTTCGCCTGCAATATCAGTTCTGTTATACTCACAGACAATATTTTGACCGTTTTGGAAACTTTAGAGTGTTTTCTATCCTAATCTGACAATTATATGCCTATGCTAGCTTCTGAGCCTGAGAAATAGGCCGTTTCATTTGGGTACATTTTTCATCCAAACATCAAAATACTGCCCCCTACACTCAACAGGTTAACACAAACACATTTTATTGTGACATCACATATTTACATATATTACCTAACGTCAACTGAGTCTGTGTTCATAGAAAATAAAACAAATTGGATCTAAAACGTTGAAAAAAAATGTACAGAAAGTTTGTACGCCAAACTCGTTCATGTAAAATCCCTTCTCGTTCATCTAAACCATTACCAACCTAGCCTAACTCCATTAACTTAATTACAATGGGGAAAATACCAACCAGTTTTTCACTCAGTTAAAACTGCCTTCAAACATCACCAAACTCATGGACTATGTAAATAACCATGTTACCTCAATATTTTGAGTCATATTGCACTTTTGAACATTTACATACCTGAATTAATAGGGTAAAATGATGAGACGGATGAAATGTTTGTTTTCAGAACTTGTCATCCTCCATAATGAAGAGGAAATGTTAAAGATCTCACTAACTCACTTCATTGACGTCACAGCTCCCTTAGCGGCAGTAATTATATACATACATACATTAAATGCAAATACCTGGGAGGCAAAATAAAACATCAAAAATATGACCATACATATGTGTGTCACATATACAGTCGTTGCCAAAACTTTTGAGAATGACACAAATATTAATTTCCACAAAGTTTGCTGCTTCAGTGTCTTTAGATATTTTTGTCAGATGTTACTATGGAATACTGAAGTATAATTACAATCATTTCATAAGTGTCAATCCCTGTATCTTTTGCAGAATATCAGTCTGTCCCTGATGTTTTCCTGGAGAGAAGTGGCTTCTTTGCTGCATCCTCCAAAAGTCTTCACCTCGCTGTGCGTGCAGATGCACTCACACCTGCCTGCTGCCATTCCTGAGCAAGCTGAACAAGCTCTGTACTGGTGGTGCCCCGATCCCGCAGCTGAATCAACTTTAGGAGATGGTCCTGGCGTTTGCTGGACTTTCTTGGGCGCCCTGAAGCCTTCTTCACAACAATTGAACCGCTCTCCTCGAAGTTCTTGATGATCTGATAAATGGTTGATTTAGGTCAAATCATACGGGCAGCAATATCCTTGCCTGTGAAGCCCTTTTTGTGCAAAGCAATGATGACAGCACGTGTTTCCTTGCAGGTAACCATGGTTGACAGAGGAAGAACAATGATTCCAAGCACCACCCTCCTTTTGAAGATTACAGTCTGTTATTCAAACTCAATCAGCATGACAGAGTGATCTCCAGCCTTGTCCTCGTCAACACTCACACCTGTGTTAACAAGAGAATCACTGACATGATGTCAGCTGGTCCTTTTGTGGCAGGGCTGAAATGCAGTGGAAATGTTTTTTGGGGATTCAGTTCATTTGCATGGCAAATAGGGTCTTTGCAAGTAATTGCAATTCATCTGATCACTCTTCATAACATTTTGGAGTATATGCAAATTGCCATCATACAAACTGAGGCAGCAGACTGTGAAAATTAATATTTGTGTCATTCCCATGACTGTACACATGGCATATGTTTGAGTACCACCTTGACATCTCTGATCTGCTTGCCTCAATAAATGAATACTTGAACATTGGTAGCAAGGATTAGCTATTTCAAATCAAACTTTATTTGTCACATGCACCAAATACAAGTGTAGACCTTACCGTGAAATGCTTACTTACAAGTCCTTAACCATCAGAGAGTTTAAGAAAATATTTACAAAATAAACTAAAGTAAAAAACACAATTAATTATTAAAAGTAACACAATAACAACAATAACAAGGTTATATACAGGGGTTACTGGAACCGAGTCAGTGTGCGGGGGTACAGGTTAGTTGAGATAATTTGTACATGTAGGTAATTTGTACATGTAGGCTGTAATAAACAGCAAGTAGCAGCAATGTACAAAACAAATGGAGGGGGGGGGGGTCAATGTAGCAGCAGTAGCAGCAGTGTATATAGTCTCCTAATAATTGTATAACGGTGCAAGTTAGAATAGTATTTCTGATTATCTTAACTCACCACCAATTAATTCTATTTATCACAGACATCCACGGAACCACGACTGCAATATTATAAAAAATAAAAAAATGTAACCTTTTTTAGCTAGGCAAGTCAGTTAAGAACAAATTCTTATTTACAATGACGGCCTAGGAACAGTGGGTTAATTACCTTGTTCAGGGGCAGAACGACAGCTTTTTACCTTGTCAGCTCAGATGGATCATGTTACACTGAGATGGGCACAGGGTTTTAGTGTCGTGGCAAAGTAGTTGAACAGGAGAAGAGGATGTGGTTACTTGTGGAGGGAGAACAGTGGGTTGAACACCTTCAGTGAAGCTGATTGGTTGCTCTGGCTCATCACATCTTGATTCAAAGAAAGAGATTTCGAAATTAGTTCGACACTGCCATAGTTCCACAGCTGAAAAGCCGTCATTAACATACTCCCAGAGATAGCAATATATTCAGAATTCACTGAATGAAGTAGCCTACCCATCCCCATTTACAATTGTATTCATCAATTAAATAAATTATACTATAGCACATTCAATTACAATATTACCTTCTACAATAACGTAATCATTGAATGAAATAGCGTACCCATCCACATTTAATTGATCAATTAGATGAATAATACTAGCGCATACAGTTACATTGTTGTAGAATAGGTTACTACTGTATCCACACTATATTAGGATACCTTTGTGATATGGCCAGGCATGATTTTAGGTCTTTGATCGAAGTTGCATGTTGTACCTCGTTTCCCTTCTTCAGTGAAAAGCAGTCATTTAATTTACAATTTAATGAATCCATTAAATAAATAATACTAGCACATCAAATTACGTTATTGTACACTAGCCTACACCACTATAGACACAGTAAAAAATATTGCCTACGTTCTTTCAACAATACGTTATCAACAAAAAAATATTATTTTCAAATAAACCAAATTTGCCTTTAACACAGTAGGCCTAAATATTTCATAACGATATCACAACTTAAATATAGCCTACTTACACCTCAATTGGGCAAGGACATCTTGGTAATTATTTTTCATCGGCTCTAATGAAACTATCTGGGGCAGACACTCAAAAATTGCTTCTGCCACTTGTAAAAAAACAAAAACAAATGAATGATGTCTGTGTCGCCGCTGAGCTCTCAAATACTGTGCCAGTCTCTCACTCTATGAATGGTCACTGCTATCTGGATTCCTTGGGATGTCCTTACCCTGAACCCTAAACTAACACTAAACTTTACCCTTTTACACATTTATACTTGATAGAGATAGGAACATCCCAAGGATACCGAATAGCACGGATCCTCTGGGAAAGTTAATGAACTGCTCTATTGGACTGAAGGGACATCCCAAGGATCCCGAATAGCACCTATGAACTCGGGCACAACCAACTCTTATTGGTTGTCTGATGTGGAACTGGTAACAACACAGTCTGTGATTAACAACATTTAGATCTGTATACAGAGAGATAAGATAACATACCATTCCATGAGGTGTTGAGGGAAAGACAGATTATCTATAGGCTGGGTATCATCTTTGCTAGGCCATCAGCGATAACAGGAAATACACAAGCCGTATGCTACACTATAGTTCAAGGTGGCTATGTCGAAAGGTCTGCTTGCACAGAAAATGTTTACATTTCTAACATTTATGGTTGAGATTGAATTGATATAAATACTCTATGCACATTATGACTTTCATTATGACTTTCAGAAGTCAGTAATGCGTTGGTATCATGTCATGACAGTCAGACACATAACACAGGAGTCAAGGAGACGTTAGTAAGGCGTTGGTATCATGTCATGGTAATCAAGTCATGTCAGGTGGTACGGTTGCCTAGGCTTATATATGTCCCTTATCACCCCCCATAGCAGGTCTCTGCTCAGTTTGGCAACAGCGCGAGTGTGAGAGGGAGATGCCCGTGTGCTTCGGGGTATACCAGATCTTTTTTCTGTCGTTTTCTTGAAGATCACTCCGCGACACACACGATGCAGCGCTGTGGTTCAGCAGCAGATGATGCGCAGTCTGCGGCTGACTTGTCATTCCCACTCGCAATCACCGCTGTCATCAAATGGACTCACGCTAGCAACAACTTCTGACTGAACTCAATTGTCATGAAACCCATATACAGCGATGAGTTTCTCTCTCTTTCATACGAACTTATAACGAGGAGCGACCACAATGTGTTTTGTGTGTGGAAGTGCTTAGTAGTGAGTCTCTCCAAACTAACAAATGAATAAAACGACGTGTCCTGACCAAACATTCACAGCATGATGGTAAACCCAGGGAGTTCTTTGACAACAGGGCAGAATGCTTCAGGAAACAGTGCTTCGACAGTGGAAAAGTCAGTCAGATAGCAAGGCATTGTTGTCGTTTATAACAGGTGATGCTAAGCAGAAATAAGGGAGTACTAACTAACTCTCATGGTAGTAGATGTGAGTTTCTCTTTCAAACAATCTCCTGGCCTTGTACACAGCTAATAGCTAACATTCGCCAAAGCAAGCTATCTATTGATAGTGCAACCCTAGTAAGTAATGTTTAAAACTAGTCTAGGTTGGAACTGTTGCTGTTAAAATACAATAATATTTTTAATTCTTAACTGGAATAAACTGCGCAGAATAGACATGGTTGTTGAAAACTTCTACCAGCCACACACCTCTCATTAGGACTGTGTGTGTGTGTTTTCTGGTCTACATCTGTGTGATGTGATCAATCCGTTTATTCCAGTTCAGAATAAAAAATATGTATTGTATTTTATCAGCAACAGTATGTATACAGTAAGATGTACAGTAGGCCTGAATCATTTTTCATCTGTACTGTTTACTTAGGGTTGCACTGTCAAAAACTGAGCCTGTGTGTGTTCTGTTGTACATCTGTGTGATGTGATCAATCAGTTTATTCCAATTCAGAATTAAAATGATGTATTGTATTTTAACAGCAACAGTTCCAACCTAGACAGATATGTAAGAGTGCTTTTAATGGGGGAAAATAAACATGAATATATATTTCTGTGGATATTTAATATCATTGTTATTTGTTTTTGTCTATATTGCATTTCTTTTAGGCATAAGGGCAATGAAATGTACCGATATTTATTTTCCTATGCTTGGGTCCCAGGAAAACACAGAATTTCTCATTTGGGTCCCAGGCTGGAAAAGTTGAAGAGCCTCTACACTAGAGGAAAACTGTCTTGTCCGGACAGTTGTTGTGTGTAGGCTACTCCCTGTTTTATGATTAGTTTGCAAGATTGAAAACATTTCGCAAAATATTTGCAATACAACACTTCCTAACATCCTTGCAACAGTTGTTTAAAGATTGTTTACGTGTTTATTACTATCGATATGTTCAAAGCCATTTCGAGACTTTAATGTCTACCAATGGCATGTCAATCAGTTTGTAAGAAATTACACTGGTCATTAAGAATATTTATCAAGTATGTCAAGTAGAAATATCCCTCCAATTTAGATTAGTGTTAAAGGAATTAAATTGCTCTATGTTTTAATATCCAATTAAAATTAAACACTCTGTCCATTCATAAGGATTTGTAAGACTCTTATTCTACCATAATAGACAGAGCCCAGTCTCAAAGTCAAACAGCAGAGTTTATTCTCGAGAGTACTGAATACTATACAGTTTTACCACAGGTTATAAACTGAAAATGGCGTCCTTAGTTCCAGCCCCAACCCGTGCCATCTCCGTTCCAGTACAAAGGCTGTATCTCAAGCCTTCCCACATCCGTCTCCCTACCAATTTAATATAATTTACGAGTCAAGGTTTCTCGTGTAGATAAGCATTCTAGCCAGTGTGATTAATTTGTACCAAGGAACAGACCGCCATTGTTCTAATTCTTGACCACATTCACAGACATTATATTCAGTACTGGGATCAAGAAAGAAAATTCATACATATACAGTAACATAATAGTATTCTGATTAGTACATATACAGTAACATAATAGTATTCTGATTAGTACATATACTGTAACATAATAGTATTCTGATTAGTACATATACTGTAACATAATAGTATTCTGATTCGTCAGGCCTGATTGAAATGTATACATAATTAGTCATCATTGATAAAAATTCCCTTAACAATTAGGAACTGCAAAAATACTTTGAAAATTATTAGTAAATGGTTTATTGAAATATTAAACATCGAATGATCTTATGAATCATTCATACATGAATTAAAAGTTGTTTATACATGTGTGAATAGCTAGCTTACTAACATTTACAAATATGGGAGTAGTGATACATGAATGATGAGCGAACTGTTTGGAAATGCCTTATAAATGGTTCATTACTGAACGTTATTATAAAGTGTTACCCAATGCCCTAATAGTGAATTATATTAAATCGTTTTTTGTGTGTGTGAAATGTTACTTTATAAAGAAATGATATGAAGTGTATACACCATAAAGAAATTATAGGAAGTGTATACACCATAAAGCTATGCCATCTTATCATCTTGCCTACTGTCAACTTTCCTACACTGGCCAACTGCCATGTGCCAATGCCGTCACGTCTCTTGAGGTTATGGATTATGGTCCAAACTGAGCACTAACATCACCCCAAAAATTGCATTTGAGTGACCAAAACATCACCCATACATTTTTCCCCCATTCAAATGTTCAGACTTGGAGAAAAAGGTACTTTTTTCTCATCTCTAACTGTCACTCCTGCTCCCGCTCTTCCCTCCTGGCGCAGGCTCCCCCGCATTGCGCACTTCGGCCATCATCATTGCGCACGCCAGCCTCCCCCCCCGTCACGCGCATCAGCGATTACTGGACTCACCTGGACTCAATCACCTCTGTCATTACCTTCCCTATATCTGTCTGATTCCCCGCTCTGTTCCCTGCTTCTGCATTAATTGTCGTTTGTCGTTGTTTACCCGTGTGCTGACGCTGTTCTTGTTTTGTCTGTTCCTGAATAAATGTTGAGTCCATGTATCTCACAGCAACATCCAATCCTATCATACTCCACATACCTGCTTCTCATCTCCGGAGTCAGTCCTTACACTAACTATCAGTAAGACTGAAGGACAGGCTAGGTGGGCACAGCAACATCCAATCCTATCATACTCCACATACCTGCTTCTCATCTCCGGAGTCAGTCCTTACACTAACTATCAGTAAGACTGAAGGACAGGCTAGGTGGGCACAGCAACATCCAATCCTATCATACTCCACATACCTGCTTCTCATCTCCGGAGTCAGTCCTTACACTAACTATCAGTAAGACTGAAGGACAGGCTAGGTGGGCACAGCAACATCCAATCCTATCATACTCCACATACCTGCTTCTCATCTCCGGAGTCAGTCCTTACACTAACTATCAGTAAGACTGAAGGACAGGCTAGGTGGACACAGCAACATCCAATCCTATCATACTCCACATACCTGCTTCTCATCTCCGGAGTCAGTCCTTACACTAACTATCAGTAAGACTGAAGGACAGGCTAGGTGGGCACAGCAACATCCAATCCTATCATACTCCACATACCTGCTTCTCATCTCCGGAGTCAGTCCTTACACTAACTATCAGTAAGACTGAAGGACAGGCTAGGTGGGCACAGCAACATCCAATCCTATCATACTCCACATACCTGCTTCTCATCTCCGGAGTCAGTCCTTACACTAACTATCAGTAAGACTGAAGGACAGGCTAGGTGGGCACAGCAACATCCAATCCTATCATACTCCACATACCTGCTTCTCATCTCCGGAGTCAGTCCTTACACTAACTATCAGTAAGACTGAAGGACAGGCTAGGTGGACACAGCAACATCAATCCTATCATACTCCACATACCTGCTTCTCATCTCCGGAGTCAGTCCTTACACTAACTATCAGTAAGACTGAAGGACAGGCTAGGTGGGCACAGCAACATCCAATCCTATCATACTCCACATACCTGCTTCTCATCTCCGGAGTCAGTCCTTACACTAACTATCAGTAAGACTGAAGGACAGGCTAGGTGGGCACAGCAACATCCAATCCTATCATACTCCACATACCTGCTTCTCATCTCCGGACAGTCCTTACACTAACTATCAGTAAGACTGAAGGACAGGCTAGGTGGGCACAGCAACATCCAATCCTATCATACTCCACATACCTGCTTCTCATCTCCGGAGTCAGTCCTTACACTAACTATCAGTAAGACTGAAGGACAGGCTAGGTGGGCACAGCAACATCCAATCCTATCATACTCCACATACCTGCTTCTCATCTCCGGAGTCAGTCCTTACACTAACTATCAGTAAGACTGAAGGACAGGCTAGGTGGGCACAGCAACATCCAATCCTATCATACTCCACATACCTGCTTCTCATCTCCGGAGTCAGTCCTTACACTAACTATCAGTAAGACTGAAGGACAGGCTAGGTGGGCACAGCAACATCCAATCCTATCATACTCCACATACCTGCTTCTCATCTCCGGAGTCAGTCCTTACACTAACTATCAGTAAGACTGAAGGACAGGCTAGGTGGGCACAGCAACATCCAATCCTATCATACTCCACATACCTGCTTCTCATCTCCGGAGTCAGTCCTTACACTAACTATCAGTAAGACTGAAGGACAGGCTAGGTGGGCACAGCAACATCCAATCCTATCATACTCCACATACCTGCTTCTCATCTCCGGAGTCAGTCCTTACACTAACTATCAGTAAGACTGAAGGACAGGCTAGGTGGACACAGCAACATCCAATCCTATCATACTCCACATACCTGCTTCTCATCTCCGGAGTCAGTCCTTACACTAACTATCAGTAAGACTGAAGGACAGGCTAGGTGGGCACAGCAACATCCAATCCTATCATACTCCACATACCTGCTTCTCATCTCCGGAGTCAGTCCTTACACTAACTATCAGTAAGACTGAAGGACAGGCTAGGTGGGCACAGCAACATCCAATCCTATCATACTCCACATACCTGCTTCTCATCTCCGGAGTCAGTCCTTACACTAACTATCAGTAAGACTGAAGGACAGGCTAGGTGGGCACAGCAACATCCAATCCTATCATACTCCACATACCTGCTTCTCATCTCCGGAGTCAGTCCTTACACTAACTATCAGTAAGACTGAAGGACAGGCTAGGTGGGCACAGCAACATCCAATCCTATCATACTCCACATACCTGCTTCTCATCTCCGGAGTCAGTCCTTACACTAACTATCAGTAAGACTGAAGGACAGGCTAGGTGGGCACAGCAACATCCAATCCTATCATACTCCACATACCTGCTTCTCATCTCCGGAGTCAGTCCTTACACTAACTATCAGTAAGACTGAAGGACAGGCTAGGTGGGCACAGCAACATCCAATCCTATCATACTCCACATACCTGCTTCTCATCTCCGGAGTCAGTCCTTACACTAACTATCAGTAAGACTGAAGGACAGGCTAGGTGGGCAGAGCAACATCCAATCCTATCATACTCCACATACCTGCTTCTCATCTCCGGAGTCAGTCCTTACACTAACTATCAGTAAGACTGAAGGACAGGCTAGGTGGACACAGCAACATCCAATCCTATCATACTCCACATACCTGCTTCTCATCTCCGGAGTCAGTCCTTACACTAACTATCAGTAAGACTGAAGGACAGGCTAGGTGGACACAGCAACATCCAATCCTATCATACTCCACATACCTGCTTCTCATCTCCGGAGTCAGTCCTTACACTAACTATCAGTAAGACTGAAGGACAGGCTAGGTGGACACAGCAACATCCAATCCTATCATACTCCACATACCTGCTTCTCATCTCCGGAGTCAGTCCTTACACTAACTATCAGTAAGACTGAAGGACAGGCTAGGTGGACACAGCAACATCCAATCCTATCATACTCCACATACCTGCTTCTCATCTCCGGAGTCAGTCCTTACACTAACTATCAGTAAGACTGAAGGACAGGCTAGGTGGACACAGCAACATCCAATCCTATCATACTCCACATACCTGCTTCTCATCTCCGGAGTCAGTCCTTACACTAACTATCAGTAAGACTAAAGGACAGGCTAGGTGGGCACAGCAACATCCAATCCTATCATACTCCACATACCTGCTTCTCATCTCCGGCGTCAGTCCTTACACTAACTATCAGTAAGACTGAAGGACAGGCTAGGTGGACACAGCAACATCCAATCCTATCGTACTCCACATACCTGCTTCTCATCTCCGGAGTCAGTCCTTACACTAACTATCAGTAAGACTGAAGGACAGGCTAGGTGGGCACAGCAACATCCAATCCTATCATACTTCACATCATGGTTTCACAAATTATGTGTTTTTGTTCAATGGTTTGCTTGCGTGTGTGCAGAGAGAGTCTGAGGAAGGGAGTGTCTGTTAATCACTCAGGGATGAATAGAGAGGCAGAGCTCAGAGTTTGTCAGAAGGCTGACCTGACAGGGTCACGCACAGGACCAAACAGGAGAAGGACCGCAGCATTTTGACCCTTTATTACAAATGGACGAACACAAAGATACTCAATACTGTTTTCAAGACGTACACTCTTCTTGCTGAAAGGTGTCGCTATCGACATCTATTTACACAACACTGTACATCTTCTTATTGATTTAATCAGTTACAGTATTTTTAAATGTACTGGTGATCATCTCCATCTCTCACTTCAAGCTGCTCATCACTCCATCAACCTGCTCATCCTTTCTCTGGCTGTGGAAGATCTCCTGGTGGGGCTGATTGTGATACCAGTAGCGACAGTAGCAATAATGGAATCCTGGGTTTTTGGGAAATATTCCTGTGAATATTTTGTCTACATCGGTTATGTAATTCTTTCTTAATCTCAAGGCAATTTGGTCTTGATATCTAGTGACCGCAATGTTGCTGTGTGTGATCCCTTGTTGTACCACTCTAAAATAACAATATCAAGAATTACACTACAGGTGGGTCTAATCCTGAATGCTGTTTGGTTAAAACCGCATTCCAACCAGTGTCTATTCCACAAGTTACCACTGGCTAAATCTATGACGTTAAAATGCCTATTTACTCTATTCCATCTGGCAGCAGAATCAACTGTCTCATCAGCCCAGCCAGGCAATTTATAAACTTGATCTCCACTATAAATAGCATGTGGACATGATATCACATTTTGTTTAGACTAACATTTTGTTTTCAACAGTGGAGATTTGTATAAACCTTGTCTGTCTGTCTCTCTGACGTTTGCAACATTGTTTCAATATTCAAATTCGATCTCCAGCCGTCCCATAGTAATTTATGTGTCAGGAGGCGGGACGAGACAGACGGGTGTGGCAGCGTTTCTCAGCCAGTCAAAATCATGAATCAGCTGCCATTATTTTTATGGATATATACAAAGAGATGTCAAATGGAGTGCAGCTAGTTCCTGCTTCAGTTTGAAGTGATTGTTTTAGCTGTGTTGTTGGCTAGCTTCTCTGAACAACAGTGTCCTGATGAGAGAGCACATTTTCTTTGCCAGGCGAAAATCACAGCTCATTAGTTCATTGTTATGGATGTATCTGAAAATGTCACAACAAAACTGCTTAAACAAATGCAAATGCAGCTACTGTTGTTATTCTGGCTGCACTATTTGACGTGGCTATGTTAGCCGTAGTTGGCTGGCTAGCAAGCAAGGGATAAGAACGTTGCCAGACAGTATGGCTACGGGACATTTCGGGCGAACGACTGGGTCTCGTCCATAGATACAGAACAAAAAGACTGCATGACTGGATCACGTCTCTGGCAACTGAACCAATAGAACAAACGACCAGCCGGCTTGGGAAGCAGCCATAGTTAACATGCTACCTAACTGATCAATAATTATAGGTACAAGCTAATAACAAGGTATTTATGCTATCTTATTGAACAAGCAACTTCTCTCAAATAATGATGTGTGCGCTAGGCATCTCTCTCCAGGTTGTTGTGCTGCTTGGCTGGCTAGCTGCCCAATGGTTTCCTCCAGATATTGCCACTGTTCTCGCACACACTGCAGTACACACTGCCACCATCAGCAGTGTGTCTCCACCAGTTCCAGAAAGTTCACTCCTTACGTACTGTAAATATGATGAATCATAGATTGGCAAGGAAATCCTCTTCATCTTCACTGTCCAACTGCATTGCCACGGAGCTGGAACCAGCAGAAGAGGACAGAGTGGCCTTAAAGCTGTACGCTGCTGTGATGCCAAACCGCTGCAGAATTTCACCTGGTTGTTTATGCTGGTAACAGGTATCACCAGCCAGCTTCAGTCCATACCGCACCAGGAGTATGGAGTTGAGAGTGTGCAGTGACATTCTATTTCTTAACTTTGACTTGACCACACTCATTTGGCTGAACAGCCGTTCAACCTCCGCCTTTGAGTGTGGCAAGGAGAGTGTAGCAAGTGCAGCTTTGCACAGTTCGTAAAAATGGATTTGACCCGGAAGAGTCCATGTAGTTATTGACTTCACTCCAAAACTCGACTGTATTTTCAGTTGAGTCCCACCTAAACAGATGGATGTTTCTCCATTGGGAAACAATTTGATCAATTGTTTGGGGCTGGGATCCCAGTAGCTCAGCTACTTTAATCATTTCAGTGGTGCCTTTATTGTGCTTTAGCGTTTCCTTAACACTGAACAAGCCCATGTTTCACAAGGCTTCTAGATGGTCTGGGAGCCTTGCTTGCAGCTCCTTACTTAAAAGCAACAATGTAGTTGATGCACTGGCTCCGAATGACCTTTTTGTCCTCTGGCGCAAGACGGAGTTGGTACACCGTGCTCCCTAAAAGGTACGGTGATGGACTGAGATGTCCCTCAATGGCATCCTTCAGGACACCAATTGTTGCCATAGGGTTGACTACTCTGCTGCAAACCGATGTTAAGAGGTGTACCAGATTGTCCAAAAGCTTGGCAGGATCTGCCTGCTCTCCCTCAAATGACTTGACTACAACTTGTACGTCGGACAGGATTGATTTCAAGAATGAAGAATGTCAGGTAGACATAGATGGTCTTGTCCATGTACGTGGCATGGAGCACATCCGCCATGTATCAATGCTCACTGGCCTTGGTCACCTCAACGTGGAGTTTCAGTTCTTCCCACTGGCTAAATATACAAGTTACAGCAGGTTCAATCAATAGCCAAAGTGTGGCACACACTGCAGGGGTTTCTGTCCACAATTAATGGTGGCATACACTGCTTTGTACACCTAGCACTGAAATACTGAATCACCACACCCAGGTATTTCGAGACACTGACATCTGTGGACTCCAAAAGAAGACTGAACTACTCATCCCCCACATCTGATGTTACCCTTTTGAGCAAATAAGGAGCCAGTACTCCCCTAATCATTTCTGTGCACTTGGTGCGGTGCATTTGGAAGTTTGTTGCTGCCACAGAATCTGAAAAGGCAGCTTTGCAAGCCATACCTAAAGGGTTACATGCTAGCAGTGAACAATGCTCCGCAGTGGCCATTGCCATAGTAGCTTCTGCACTTTTGCAGTTATCCACTTTCTTAACCAACTGTGGTAATGCAGACTGCGTTGTGGGGTTGTACGGTTTTGATTTAATTCTATGCTTTGCTGTAGCACAATGTTTTTTTTATGTCATACATTGTTGCAAGCATATCTGATTTGCAGTACACACAGTATGCCCAACAATCATCCCCAATTACTGGCTTCAGCCACCCTTTAAATTCAGGTACAGACTCCCACTCTTTTCTGTACTTCTGGCTGTACAATTTTGATTGAGACATGTTAATTGATGTTGTAAGTTCCGTTCAAGATCAAACATTTGTGACCAACTATATTCATTGGGTTTGTCACGTCAAACGCATACTACTGATGCTGGAGTCAGCCAACAATGATTTCTTAGGGTTATGATTTCTGCTACTGCTTGTGCACGAGCTGAGAGCCGGCTGCTGACGTCACTCACAATGCACTTTTGCAGCCAGGCACGCGTGTTGTGACTGAGTGTGTGACAGAGAAAATTGGTTGTGTGTCATTTAGAGGGAAAATTAATTTTAGCGTTTCAGTCACTTTTCAAAAGTTGCTAAAAGTTCAAAATTAATTTTTAAAAGTAGCTCAATTTGTTAGGTGCTACAGCTAGGTGTTGTTTGAAAAAAAAGTTGCTAGGGTACTCTGAAAAGTTGCTAAATCTAGCAACAAAATTGCTAAGTTGGCATCACTGGTCGGGACTATATCTTGTGGAAGGATGGAATAGTATGAATAAATTCATCAAAATAAAGTTTTTAATGAAAATATGTAAATCATTATTTGAATATGTTGGTAACCCGTTGTATAAAAGTGATAATGCTCTCGAAGCCGGTGTTTGGAGGATATATTGGCATGGTTTGCCGGCTCTCGACTTCGTCTCGAGCCTAACAACACCCGTGCCAATATACCCTCCAAATACCGGCTTCTCGGGCATTATCACTTAATTATGTGTTGTATATCTATTACCTGGTGGTGTTGTATCATACACAGTGCTGCTATTGTAAATGACTCAGAGGTGTTTTAAATAATGTGTTATTGTTGAAGGATGCAACTGGAGTAGCATCATTGACCTTGTTATTACAATGGTTGTCCTGTGCTCTTATTATACCGCTTTATTTTATAAAGAGGCTGGCACCAAGTCTGGTCTTAAAATTGTACAGGTAAATAAGTCTGAGAGAAAAGCAGCAAAAGAGACTCTATATACATTGTGTGCAAAAGGCATGAGGAGATAGGCGAATAATTACAATTTTGCAGATGAACACTGGAGTGATAAATGATCAGATGGTCATGTACAGGTAGAGATACTGGTGTGCAAAAGAGCAGAAAAGTAAATAAATATAAACAGTATGGGGATGAGGTAGGTAAAATTGGGTGGGCTATTTACCGATAGACTATGTACAGCTGCAGCGATCGGTTAGCTACTCAGATAGCAGATGTTTGAAGTTGGTGAGGGAGATAAAAGTCTCCAACTTGAGCGATTTTTGCAATTCGTTCCAGTCACAGGCAGCAGAGAACTGGAACGAAAGGCAGCCAAATGAGGTGTTGGCTTTAGGGATGATCAGTGAGATACACCTGCTGGAGCGCGTGCTACGGGTGGGTGTTGCCATCGTGACCAGTGAACTGAGATAAGGCAGAGCTTTACCTAGCATGGACTTGTAGATGACCTGGAGCCAGTGGGTCTGGCGACGAATATGTAGCGAGGGCCAGCCGACTAGAGC
Source organism: Oncorhynchus tshawytscha (assembly GCF_018296145.1). Classification (NCBI taxonomy): domain Eukaryota; kingdom Metazoa; phylum Chordata; class Actinopteri; order Salmoniformes; family Salmonidae; genus Oncorhynchus; species Oncorhynchus tshawytscha. The sequence continues at coordinate 3,784,351 of NC_056448.1, forward strand.
ATACAGGTCGCAGTGGTGGGTGGTATAAGGTGCTTTAGTAACAAAACGGATGGCACTGTGATAAACTGCATCCAGTTTGCTGAGTAGAGTGTTGGAAGCAATTTTGTAGATGACATCGCCGAAGTCGAGGATCGGTAGGATAGTCAGTTTTACTAGGGTAAGTTTAGCGGCGTGAGTGAAGGAGGCTTTGTTGCGGAATAGAAAGCCGACTCTAGATTTGATTTTAGATTGGAGATGTTTGATATGAGTCTGGAAGGATTGTTTACAGTCTATGTACTTATGTACTTATAGATGTCCACATATTCTAGGTCGGAACCATCCAGGGTGGTGATGCTAGTCGGGCGTGCGGGTGCAGGCAGCGAACGGTTGAAAAGCATGCATTTGGTTTTACTAGCGTTTAAGAGCAGTTCGAGGCCACGGAAGGAGTGTTGTATGGCATTGAAGCTCGTTTGGAGGTTAGATAGCACAGTGTCCAAGGACGGGCCGGAAGTATACAGAATGGTGTCGTCTGCATAGAGGTGGATCAGGGAATCGCCCGCAGCAAGAGCAACATCATTGATATATACAGAGAAAAGAGTCGGCCCAAGAATTGAACCCTGTGGCACCACCATAGAGATTGCCAGAGGACCGGACAGCATGCCCTCCGATTTGACACACTGAACTCTGTCTGCAAAGTAGTTGGTGAACCAGGCAAGGCAGTCATTAGAAAAACCGAGGCTACTGAGTCTGCCGATAAGAATATGGTGATTGACAGAGTCGAAAGCCTTGGCCAGGTCGATGAAGACGGCTGCACAATACTGTCTTTTATCGATGGCGGTTATGATATCGTTTAGTACCTTGAGCGTGGCTGAGGTGCACCCGTGACCGGCTCGGAAACCAGATTGCACAGCGGAGAAGGTACGGTGGGATTCGAGATGGTCAGTGACCTGTTTGTTGACTTGGCTTTCGAAGACCTTAGACAGGCAGGGCAGGATGGATATAGGTCTGTAACAGTTTGGGTACAGGGTGTCTCCCCCTTTGAAAAGGGGGATGATATGACGATATGAAAGAGAGGTTGAACAGGCTGGTAATAGGGGTTGCTACAATGGCGCCGGATAGTTTCAGAAATAGAGGGTCCAGATTGTCAAGCCCAGCTGATTTGTACGGGTCCAGGTTTTGCAGCTCTTTCAGAACATCTGCTACCTGGAGAGGCTTGGGCGAGTAGCTGCGGGGGGGGGGTGGAGCTGTTGGCCGAGGTTGGAGTAGCCAGGAGGAAGGCATGGCCAGCCGTTGAGAAATGCTTGTTGAAGTTTTCGATAATCATGGATTTATCGGTGGTGACCGTGTTACCTAGCCTCAGTGCAGTGGGCAGCTGGGAGGAGGTGCTCTTGTTCTCCATGGACTTTACAGTGTCCCAGAACTTTTTGGAGTTAGAGCTACAGGATGCAAATTTCTGGACTGAAGAAGCTGACCTTTGCTTACCTGACTGTGTGTATTGGTTCCTGACTACCCTGAACAGTTGCATATCGCAGGGACTATTCGATGCTATTGCAGTCCGCCACAGGATGTTTTTGTGCTGGTCGAGGGCAGTCAGGTCTGGAGTGAACCAAGGGCTAAATCTGTTCTTAGTTCTGCATTTTTTGAACGGAGCATCTTATCTAAAATGGTGAGGAAGTTACTTGTATGTAACAGTACACTGACATTACTTATCTCAGTTAACTGTTGTCATCATAGATACATGTGGCGTTGATTCAGAATGTGGTGTTGGTTCAGAATGTGGTGTTGGTTCAGAATGTGGGGTTGATTCAGAATGTGGTGTTGGTTCAGAATGTGGTGTTGATTCAGAATGTGGTGTTGATTCAGAATGTGGCGTTGATTCAGAATGTGGTGTTGGTTCAGAATGTGGGGTTGATTCAGAATGTGGTGTTGATTCAGAATGTGGCGTTGATTCAGAATGTGGTGTTGATTCAGAATGTGGTGTTGATTCAGAATGTGGCGTTGTTTCAGAATGTGGTGTTGGTTCAGAATGTGGTGTTGGTTCAGAATGTGGGGTTGATTCAGAATGTGGCGTTGATTCAGAATGTGGTGTTGGTTCAGAATGTGGTGTTGGTTCAGAATGTGGGGTTGATTCAGAATGTGGTGTTGGTTCAGAATGTGGTGTTGATTCAGAATGTGGTGTTGATTCAGAATGTGGCGTTGATTCAGAATGTGGTGTTGATTCAGAATGTGGTGTTGATTCAGAATGTGGCGTTGTTTCAGAATGTGGAGTTGGTTCAGAATGTGGTGTTGGTTCAGAATGTGGTGTTGATTCAGAATGTGGTGTTGATTCAGAATGTGGTGTTGGTTCAGAATGTGGTGTTGATTCAGAATGTGGTGTTGATTCAGAATGTGGTGTTGGTTCAGAATGTGGTGTTGATTCAGAATGTGGTGTTGATTCAGAATGTGGCTTTGATTCAGAATGTGGTGTTGGTTCAGAATGTGGTGTTGATTCAGAATGTGGCTTTGATTCAGAATGTGGTGTTGATTCAGAATGTGGTGTTGATTCAGAATGTGGCGTTGTTTCAGAATGTGGTGTTGATTCAGAATGTGGTGTTGATTCAGAATGTGGCGTTGTTTCAGAATGTGGTGTTGGTTCAGAATGTGGGGTTGATTCAGAATGTGGGGTTGATTCAAAATGTGGTGTTGATTCAGAATGTGGTGTTGATTCAGAATGTGGTGTTGATTCAGAATGTGGCGTTGATTCAGAATGTGATGTTGTTTCAGAATGTGATGTTGTTTCAGAATGTGATGTTGTTACAGAATGTGGTGTTGATTCAGAATGTGGTGTTGGTTCAGAATGTGGGGTTGATTCAAAATGTGGTGTTGATTCAGAATGTGGTGTTGATTCAGAATGTGGTGTTGATTCAGAATGTGGCGTTGATTCAGAATGTGATGTTGTTTCAGAATGTGATGTTGTTTCAGAATGTGATGTTGTTACAGAATGTGGTGTTGATTCAGAATGTGGTGTTGATTCAGAATGTGGCGTTGTTTCAGAATGTGGTGTTGGTTCAGAATGTGGGGTTGATTCAGAATGTGGGGTTGATTCAGAATGTGGTGTTGATTCAGAATGTGGTGTTGATTCAGAATGTGGTGTTGATTCAGAATGTGGCGTTGATTCAGAATGTGATGTTGTTTCAGAATGTGATGTTGTTTCAGAATGCGATGTTGTTTCAGAATGTGGTGTTGATTCAGAATGTGGTGTTGATTCAGAATGTGGTGTTGATTCAGAATGCGATGTTGATTCAGAATGTGATGTTGTTTCAGAATGTGGTGTTGATTCAGAATGCGATGTTGATTCAGAATGCGATGTTGATTCAGAATGCGATGTTGATTCAGAATGTGATGTTGTTTCAGAATGTGGTGTTGATTCAGAATGCGATGTTGATTCAGAATGCGATGTTGATTCAGAATGCGATGTTGATTCAGAATGTGGCGTTGATTCAGAATGTGGTGTTGATTCAGAATGTGGTGTTGATTCAGAATGTGGCGTTGTTTCAGAATGTGGTGTTGGTTCAGAATGTGGTGTTGGTTCAGAATGTGGGGTTGATTCAGAATGTGGCGTTGATTCAGAATGTGGTGTTGGTTCAGAATGTGGTGTTGGTTCAGAATGTGGGGTTGATTCAGAATGTGGTGTTGATTCAGAATGTGGTGTTGGTTCAGAATGTGGGGTTGATTCAAAATGTGGTGTTGATTCAGAATGTGGTGTTGATTCAGAATGTGGTGTTGATTCAGAATGTGGCGTTGATTCAGAATGTGATGTTGTTTCAGAATGTGATGTTGTTTCAGAATGTGATGTTGTTACAGAATGTGGTGTTGATTCAGAATGTGGTGTTGATTCAGAATGTGGCGTTGTTTCAGAATGTGGTGTTGGTTCAGAATGTGGGGTTGATTCAGAATGTGGGGTTGATTCAGAATGTGGTGTTGATTCAGAATGTGGTGTTGATTCAGAATGTGGTGTTGATTCAGAATGTGGCGTTGATTCAGAATGTGATGTTGTTTCAGAATGTGATGTTGTTTCAGAATGCGATGTTGTTTCAGAATGTGGTGTTGATTCAGAATGTGGTGTTGATTCAGAATGTGATGTTGTTTCAGAATGTGGTGTTGTTTCAGAATGTGATGTTGTTTCAGAATGTGATGTTGTTTCAGAATGTGATGTTGTTTCAGAATGCGATGTTGTTTCAGAATGTGGTGTTGATTCAGAATGTGGTGTTGATTCAGAATGTGGTGTTGATTCAGAATGCGATGTTGATTCAGAATGTGATGTTGTTTCAGAATGTGGTGTTGATTCAGAATGCGATGTTGATTCAGAATGCGATGTTGATTCAGAATGCGATGTTGATTCAGAATGTGATGTTGTTTCAGAATGTGGTGTTGATTCAGAATGCGATGTTGATTCAGAATGCGATGTTGATTCAGAATGCGATGTTGATTCAGAATGTGGCGTTGATTCAGAATGTGGTGTTGATTCAGAATGTGGTGTTGATTCAGAATGTGGCGTTGTTTCAGAATGTGGTGTTGGTTCAGAATGTGGTGTTGGTTCAGAATGTGGGGTTGATTCAGAATGTGGCGTTGATTCAGAATGTGGTGTTGGTTCAGAATGTGGTGTTGGTTCAGAATGTGGGGTTGATTCAGAATGTGGTGTTGGTTCAGAATGTGGTGTTGATTCAGAATGTGGTGTTGATTCAGAATGTGGCGTTGATTCAGAATGTGGTGTTGATTCAGAATGTGGTGTTGATTCAGAATGTGGCGTTGTTTCAGAATGTGGTGTTGGTTCAGAATGTGGTGTTGGTTCAGAATGTGGTGTTGATTCAGAATGTGGTGTTGATTCAGAATGTGGTGTTGGTTCAGAATGTGGTGTTGATTCAGAATGTGGTGTTGATTCAGAATGTGGCTTTGATTCAGAATGTGGTGTTGGTTCAGAATGTGGTGTTGATTCAGAATGTGGCTTTGATTCAGAATGTGGTGTTGATTCAGAATGTGGTGTTGATTCAGAATGTGGCGTTGTTTCAGAATGTGGTGTTGATTCAGAATGTGGTGTTGATTCAGAATGTGGCGTTGTTTCAGAATGTGGTGTTGGTTCAGAATGTGGGGTTGATTCAGAATGTGGGGTTGATTCAAAATGTGGTGTTGATTCAGAATGTGGTGTTGATTCAGAATGTGGTGTTGATTCAGAATGTGGCGTTGATTCAGAATGTGGTGTTGTTTCAGAATGTGATGTTGTTTCAGAATGTGATGTTGTTACAGAATGTGGTGTTGATTCAGAATGTGTTGTTGGTTCAGAATGTGGGGTTGATTCAAAATGTGGTGTTGATTCAGAATGTGGTGTTGATTCAGAATGTGGTGTTGATTCAGAATGTGGCGTTGATTCAGAATGTGATGTTGTTTCAGAATGTGATGTTATTTCAGAATGTGATGTTGTTACAGAATGTGGTGTTGATTCAGAATGTGGTGTTGATTCAGAATGTGGCGTCGTTTCAGAATGTGGTGTTGGTTCAGAATGTGGGGTTGATTCAGAATGTGGGGTTGATTCAGAATGTGGTGTTGATTCAGAATGTGGTGTTGATTCAGAATGTGGTGTTGATTCAGAATGTGGCGTTGATTCAGAATGTGATGTTGTTTCAGAATGTGATGTTGTTTCAGAATGCGATGTTGTTTCAGAATGTGGTGTTGATTCAGAATGTGGTGTTGATTCAGAATGTGATGTTGTTTCAGAATGTGGTGTTGTTTCAGAATGCGATGTTGTTTCAGAATGTGGTGTTGATTCAGAATGTGGTGTTGATTCAGAATGTGGTGTTGATTCAGAATGTGGCGTTGATTCAGAATGTGATGTTGTTTCAGAATGCGATGTTGTTTCAGAATGTGATGTTGTTACAGAATGTGGTGTTGATTCAGAATGTGGTGTTGATTCAGAATGTGGCGTCGTTTCAGAATGTGGTGTTGGTTCAGAATGTGGGGTTGATTCAGAATGTGGGGTTGATTCAGAATGTGGTGTTGATTCAGAATGTGGTGTTGATTCAGAATGTGGTGTTGATTCAGAATGTGGTGTTGATTCAGAATGTGGCGTTGATTCAGAATGTGATGTTGTTTCAGAATGTGATGTTGTTTCAGAATGTGATGTTGTTACAGAATGTGGTGTTGATTCAGAATGTGGTGTTGATTCAGAATGTGGCGTCGTTTCAGAATGTGGTGTTGGTTCAGAATGTGGGGTTGATTCAGAATGTGGGGTTGATTCAGAATGTGGTGTTGATTCAGAATGTGGTGTTGATTCAGAATGTGGTGTTGATTCAGAATGTGGCGTTGATTCAGAATGTGATGTTGTTTCAGAATGTGATGTTGTTTCAGAATGCGATGTTGTTTCAGAATGTGGTGTTGATTCAGAATGTGGTGTTGATTCAGAATGTGATGTTGTTTCAGAATGTGGTGTTGTTTCAGAATGCGATGTTGTTTCAGAATGTGGTGTTGATTCAGAATGTGGTGTTGATTCAGAATGTGATGTTGTTTCAGAATGTGGTGTTGTTTCAGAATGTGATGTTGTTTCAGAATGCGATGTTGATTCAGAATGTGATGTTGTTACAGAATGTGATGTTGTTACATAATGTGATGTTGTTACAGAATGTGGTGTTGATTCAGAATGCGATGTTGATTCAGAATGTGATGTTGTTACAGAATGTGATGTTGTTACAGAATGTGGTGTTGATTCAGAATGCGATGTTGATTCAGAATGTGATGTCGTTTCAGAATGTGGTGTTGATTCAGAATGCGATGTTGATTCAGAATGCGATGTTGATTCAGAATGCGATGTTGATTCAGAATGTGATGTTGTTTCAGAATGTGGTGTTGATTCAGAATGCGATGTTGATTCAGAATGCGATGTTGATTCAGAATGCGATGTTGATTCAGAATGTGATGTTGTTACAGAATGTGGTGTTGATTCAGAATGTGGTGTTGTTTCAGAATGTGGGGTTGTTACAGAATGTGGTGTTGATTCAGAATGTGGTGTTGATTCAGAATGTGATGTTGATTCAGAATGTGATGTTGTTACAGAATGTGATGTTGTTACAGAATGTGATGTTGATTCAGAATGTGGTGTTGTTACAGAATGTGATGTTTTTACAGAATGTGATGTTGTTTCAGAATGTGGTGTTGTTACAGAATGTGATGTTGTTTCAGAATGCGATGTTGATTCAGAATGTGATGTTGTTACAGAATGTGATGTTGTTACAGAATGTGATGTTGGTTCAGAATGTGATGTTGGTTCAGAATGTGGTGTTGTTACAGAATGTGATGTTGGTTCAGAATGTGGTGTTGTTACAGAATGTGATGTTGGTTCAGAATGTGATGTTGGTTCAGAATGTGGTGTTGTTACAGAATGTGGTGTTGTTACAGAATGTGATGTTGATTGAGAATGTGGTGTTGTTACAGAATGTGATGTTTTTACAGAATGTGATGTTGTTTCAGAATGTGGTGTTGTTACAGAATGTGATGTTGTTACAGAATGTGGTGTTGTTACAGAATGTGGTGTTGTTACAGAATGTGGTGTTGGTTCAGAATGTGGTGTTGTTACAGAATGTGGTGTTGTTACAGAATGTGGTGTTGTTACAGAATGCGATGTTGATTCAGAATGTGATGTTGGTTCAGAATGTGGTGTTGTTACAGAATGTGATGTTGTTACAGAATGTGATGTTGTTACAGAATGTGGTGTTGTTACAGAATGTGATGTTGGTTCAGAATGTGATGTTGGTTCAGAATGTGATGTTGGTTCAGAATATGATGTTGTTACAGAATGTGATGTTGGTTCAGAATGTGGTGTTGTTACAGAATGTGGTGTTGTTACAGAATGTGGTGTTGGTTCAGCATGTGGTGTTGTTACAGAATGTGATGTTGGTTCAGAATGTGGTGTTGTTACAGAATGTGGTGTTGTTACAGAATGTGGTGTTGTTACAGAATGTGATGTTGTTACAGAATGTGGTGTTGTTACAGAATTATTTGGTAGCCAGAGGTCACCGAAGGTATTTTTTTTCTTCATATTTTCTTATCATCAAAATGATACATTCAGCTTGAGTTGATTCACACAGGGTTCTTTTGTTTCCAATGATCCCACCCTCTGATAATGGCATGATAAAAAGTATTCCAGCACCACATTTTGAGGACAAAGTTGAATCTAACTCAATGATTAGTCATTGATGGCTCTCTGTAAAGAATGAAATGGTGACAGAAATTATAGTGCCCCAAAAGATGAATAAAAACAATCACAGGATTGATATGGTTATTGTCACAAAAAGTTGCATTATAGTTGGACATGTATTTCTTAAATCAAATATCTTGTTGATATCTAGATGGTGAAAAAGACCGTCCAGTTATTACCTAAAGAGGTTCGGGGGCTGTAGTTGAAGCTGTTGAGGAGGGCTAAGTTGATGACTGATAGTTAATTCACCCACATTTGGTTAAACAGCACTGAATTAGACGTCACACTTCTTGGTCACGCAAGGAGTGAAAGGACTGGGATATTGATGTTCATTAACCGATACTTGACACAGACATGGTGGCGTAGCAGGCAGATCGGTGTACCGTGAACCAAGAGGTTGTGAGATAAATACTGTATAAATGAACATGTGTAATCATCTATGTCAAATATGTATGTTGAACACACTGTACGCTAGGTTAATAGCAGTGTGTGAGTATCCCTAACCTTGCCAGCAGACAAAGAGCTATGAGTGGTTCACCAGTTCGCCTTGTTTGGCTTGGTAACAGTAACAAGTCGTGATGTGTAATGAAACTATAATTTTGGGGGGGAGCATTTCTAGAACGTGTCTAGAAAATGAATATTATGAGAACATGGCCAGCATGTTCTGGGTTTGTTCTGTTTTACATTAAGGGAATGTTCGAACATGCTAAAAGGTTCTCAGAAAGTTTTTTGCTAACATAGATAGATAGAATGTTCCCCTAACTAATGGTAAACTGGACACTCAAACAGGGGCAACATTACAAAAACGTTCTCTCTCCCTAGAATTGTTAGCTGGGTCGGTGTGTGTCTCTCTCAATTCAATTTCAATTCAAGGGGCTTTATTGGCATGGGAAACATGTGTTAACATTGCCATAAGCAAGTGAGGTAGATAATATACAAAAGTGAAATAAACAATAAAATGAACAGTAAACATTACACATACAGAAGTTTCAAAACAATAAAGACATTACCCATGGTATATTATATATATATACAGTGTTGCAACGATGTACAAATGGTTAAGGGTACACAAGGGAAAATAAATAAGCATAAATATGGGTTGTATTTACAATGGTGTTTGTTCTTCACTGGTTGCCCTTTTCTCGTGGCAACAGGTCACAAATCTTGCTGCTGTGATGGCACACTGTGGAATTTCACCCAGTAAATATGGAGGTTTATCAAAATTGGGTTTGTTTTCAAAGTCTTTGTGGATCTGTGTAATCTGAGGGAAATATGTCTCTCTCTCTTCTTGTGATGGTAGACATTGGCCGTGGTCGATAGCATCAAAACCGTGATGTATCATGGGTAAATTGTAACCGACTGACTGATCTACAAATAATAATGAGTAGTTATGTATGTTGCATGGGACGGTAGTTATCCAACTGGTACGGATTAAAAAACCTTTTACAAAAATATGATCTCAACATGTAAAGTGTTGGTCCCATGTTTCATGAACTGCAAGAAAAGATCCCAGAAATGTTCCATATTCAGAAACATATTATTTCTCTCAAATTGTGTGCACAAATTTGTTGACATCCATGTTAGTGAGCATTTCTCCTTTGCCAAGATAATCTATCCACTGGACAGGTGTGGCAAATCAAGAAGCTGATTAAACAGCATGATCATTACACAGGTGCACCTTGTGCTGGGGACAATAAAAGGCCACTCTGAAATGTGCAGTTTTGTCACACAACATAATGCCACAGATGTCTCTAGTTTTGGGGGAGCTTGAAATTGACATGCTGACTGCAGGAATGTCCACCAGAGCTGTTGCCAGAGAATTGAATGTTCATTTCTCTACCATAAGCTCCAACATAGTTTTAGAGAAATTGGCAGTACGTCCAACTGGCCTCACAACCGCAGACCACGTGTAACCACGCCAGCCCTGGACCTCCACATCTGGCTTTTTCTCCTGCGGGATCTTCTGAGACCAGCCACCTGGACAGCTGATGAAATGGTGGGTTCGCATAACCAAAGAATTTCTGTACAAACTGTCAGAAACCATCTCAGGGAAGCTCATCTCCGTACTCGTCGTCCTCACCAGGGTCTTGACCTGACTGCAGTTTGGCGTTGTAACTGACTTCAGTGGGAAAATGCTCACCTTTGATGGCCACTGGTATGCTGGAGAAGTGTGCGCTTCGTGGATGAATCCCAGTTTCAACTGTACCAGGCAGATGGCAGACAGCATGTATCGCGTCGTGTGGGTGAGCGGTTTGCTGAGTTGTGAAAGGTTGTGAACAGAGTGCCCCATGTTGGCGGTGGGGTATGGTATGAGCAGGCATAAGCTACGGACAACAAACACAATTTTCTCAATGGCAATTTGAATGCACAGAGATACCGTGACGAGATCCTGAGGCCCATTGTTTGTGCCATTCATCCGCCACCATCACCAGCATGTTTGGGATGCTCTTGATCGACGTGTACGACAGGATGTCCTAGTTCCCGCCACATTGAAGAGGAGTGGGACAACATTCCACAGGCCACAATCAACAGCCTGATCACCTCTATGCGAAGGAGATTTGTCACACTGCTTTAGGCAAATGGTGATCATACCAGATACTGACTGGTTTTCTGATCCACGCCCCTACCTTTTTTCTCAAGGTATCTGTGACCAACAGATGCATATCTGTATTCCCAGTCATGTGAAACCCATAGATTAGGACCTAATGAATTTATTTCAATTGACCGATTTCCTCATATGAACTGTAATTCAGTAAAATCTTTGAAATTGTTGCATGTTGAATTTATATTTTGGTTCAGTGTATGTACCCAGTGAAGACAAAGAACCTTGAGGGTTCCATCACTATTTCAGTGTAATGGGTATTTTAGAAAACAACAGCTAACAAAAGCTAACTTAGTCACATCAAACTCTGAAATGACAGCTAACATTTTCATTTGAATTTGGTATGGCTTTTTTTGCATTGATATGTATGTCCATATCAATGATGCGTCTGCTTGATTTTGCCCGGTCATGAAAATGGCTAGCTGACCGTTAGCTCTTTATGGCAGGGGGAGATCAAATTCCTCATTTGTTGGCGAGGTCTGAGTTGCAAACGGCAAGGTCCAGACGAACCTGCACTGCTGCAAACGAAATGCTAGCTGGAAGCAAGAGGAAGTAATGTGTTTAATGAAAGCGTACACTCTTAGACAAAAACCACGTGCCATTCCGGCATGACCACGCAAGAGGACGGTGGTTAAAACCGACAAATGCCTAATGCTGAAGAGAGATTGCTAATCTGTCTGTAGAAGCGATAGAAACCATTTTTTTTCTCAGCAACTCCCAATCTTGAGTGAAAAGTAGCATCGTTTTTCAAAGTAGCTTATCTTGAGATAGGCTATTTTTTAAAAACCTTTATTTGACTAGGCAAGTTAGTTAAGAACAAATTCTTATTGACAACAACAACAGCCTAGGAACAGTGGGTTAACTGCCTTGTTCAGGGGCAGAACAACCGATTTGTACCTTGTCAGCTCTGGGATTCAATCTAGCAACACTTCTGGTTACTAGTCCAACACTCCAACCACTAGGCTAACTGCCGCCCCGGGTAGGCTATTGCCACCAGGAGTGTATCGGCCATCACCTGTGAGTAGCCTATGGCTTCATCTTCATCATTCAGTGAGTCCGTGTGACACTTGAAAGTGTATTTAGTAGCCTACTGTAGCCTGTAATATACAGTAGGCCTATATCCACTGAGTGTACAAAACATTAGGAACACCTGCTCTTTCCATGACATAGACTGACCAGGTGAATCCAGGTGAAGGCTATGATCCCTTATTGATGTGTAGATGAAGAGGAAGATACAGGTCAAATAAGAATGTTTAAGACTTGAGACAATTGAGACTTGGATTGTGTATGTGAGCCATTCCGAAGGTGAATGGGCAAGACAAAATATTTACGTGCCTTTTAACGGGGTATGGTGGTATGTGCCAGGTGCACCGGTTTGTGTCAAGAACCGCAACGCTGCTGGGTTTTTTCACTCTCAACCGTTTTCCGTGTGTATCAAGACTGGTCCAACACCCAAAGAATTCAGCCAACTTGACACAAATGTGGGAGGCATTGGAGTCAACATGGGCCAGCATCCCAGTGGAACGCTTTCACCACCTTGTGGAGCCCGTGCCCCGGCGATATGAGGCTGTTCGCGTGGCAAAAAGGGGGGTGCAACTCAATATTATGAAGGTGTTCCTAATGTTTATACACTCAGTGTATAGTATTGTGAATGTGCATAGAGTCAGTGCAGATAGTCCGGGTAACCATTAATGAACTATTTAACTGTCTTATGGCTTGGGGTTAGAAGCTGTCTCAGAGCCTGTTGGTCCAACCGCCAGTGTTCTGGACCTGTTTGCTGGACGGTAGCAGAGTGAAGAGTATATGGATTGAGTCGCTGGAGTCTTTAGCAATTTTCCAGCACTTCCTCGACACTGCCTGATATAGAAGTCCTGGATGTACTAGGCTGTCCGCACCACCCTCCGTAGCGCTTTTCGGTCGAGGGTGGTGCATTTGCCATACCAAGCGGTGATGCAGCCAGTCAAGATGCTCTTGATGGTGAAGCTGTATAACTTTTTGAGGATACGAGGAGGGCCCATGCCAAATCTTTTCAACCTCCGAGGGGGGAGAGATGCTGTCGTGCCCTCTTCACGACCGTGCGGGTGTATGTAGACCATGTTAAGTCCTTAGGGATGTGGATGCCAAGGAACTTGAAGCTCTTGACCCGCTCAACCACAGCCCCAATGATGTGGATGGGGGCGTGCACACCCTTCTTTCTCTTGCAGCCTTTGTCGAACTGACACTGAGGGAGAGGTTGTTGTCATGGCACCACACAAAGAGGGGGTGTGTTGAGGGACAGTGTGGTGGAGATGTTGTTGCCTACTCTGTTTTGGATATGGTTTTCATTTTACTACTTGACTTGTGAACCACATAATGATATATTCTTATGCTGGTTGACAGATCAGACTTTGCGCGTGTTAGGGCAGTTTACCAATATGCCATTACCTGCCTATATGAATATTGCGTAATGTCTCATTGATTAAATGTGTGTCTGTTTAAATCAGCAGTTCTTTTGTGGTCCGTAGTGGTTTTGACTTTTATAGATGGCCACAAGGTGGCACCTGCAGTATTTGGATGATGGGAATTTCCTCTTTCTCTTTCTCTCTCTTTCACTTGGAATGAAGCGCTTACATGTAGACAAAGGGAACCTCCAAGACACATAATCCCGGATTAATGTTTGTGAGCGTAGGAATGGAATGTATGAATCAATGTTTATATATGTGTAAGTGGCCGCTCTATAATATGTTGGTGTCTTTGTGTGCTGGTATGTAGGCTATGTGTTCTGCATGAGTAAGATATAGAGAGGGAGGGAGAAAGTCATTGCATGCCTCAGTTACAGTATTTGGTCTGACTGCATCTGTGTGCCTCACTGAGCATCAATACTATATGAGTGGATTCTCCAGCATGTCTGAGAGGGTTTCTTGCTCTCTCTCCCCCTCTCCCCTCCCTTCTTTCTCTCCCTCTCTCCTCACTTCTTTCTCTCCCTCTCCCCTCCCTTCTTTCTCTCCCTCTCCCCTCCCTTCTTTCTCTCCCTCTCTCCTCCCTTCTTTCTCTCCCTCTCCCCTCCCTTCTTTCTCTCCCTCTCTCCTCCCTTCTTTCTCTCCCTCTCCCCTCCCTTCTTTCTCTCCCTCTCTCCTCCCTTCTTTCTCTCCCTCTCCCCTCCCTTCTTTCTCTCCCTCTCTCCTCCCTTCTTTCTCTCCCTCTCTCCTCCCTTCTTTCTCTCCCTCTCCCCTCCCTTCTTTCTCTCTCTCTGTCACTCTCTTCTCTTTCTCTCCCTCACCCCTCCCTTCTTTCTCTCTCTCTGTCACTCTCTTCTCTTTCTCTCCCTCTCCCCTCCCTTCTTTCTCTCCCTCTCCCCTCCCTTCTTTCTCTCCCTCTCTCCTCCCTTCTTTCTCTCCCTCTCCCCTCCCTTCTTTCTCTCCCTCTCTCCTCCCTTCTTTCTCTCCCTCCCTCTCCCTCCCTTCTTTCTCTCCCTCTCCCCTCCCTTCTTTCTCTCTCTCTGTCACTCTCTTCTCTTTCTCTCCCTCTCCCCTCCCTTCTTTCTCTCTCTCTGTCACTCTCTTCTCTTTCTCTCCCTCTCCCCTCTCTTCTTTCTCTCTCTCGGTCACTCTCTTCTCTTTCTGTTTTATCCCTTTGCTCCAGAAATGTCCAACACACTCAGCTCAGTGCAACCCAACACTTCTCTAATCCTCAGGGTCCCCTCAGTGAGGGACACAGAGTGACTGTAAAAAGGGAGTAGCGTGTGTGCGTGTGTGTGCGCGTGTGTGTGTCTGTGTAAAGTGCTGTTTAAGACCCTTTCATTATGAATGAGGAACGGAGGAGAGAGGGAGAGGGGAGAGGGGAGAGGGGAGAGGGAAGAGGGGAGAGGGGAGAGGGGAGAGGGAAGAGGGGAGAGGGGAGAGGAGAGAGGGAGAGGGGAGAGGGGAGAGGGGAGAGGAGAGAGGGGAGAGGGGAGAGGGGAGAGGGGAGAGGGGAGGGGAGAGAGGGGAGAGGGAGAGGGGAGGGGAGAGAGGGGAGAGGGGAGAGGGAAGAGGGGAGAGGAGAGAGGGGAGAGGGGAGAGGGGAAAAAAAGAGAGGAGAGAGGGGAGAGGGGAGAGGGGAGCATCGGGCCTTTGGTTCTCCATCCTCTGAACCACGTTTCTGCCATTTCTACAGCACTACTACAATCGGTGCCAAAGCCGAGATCCCAGTAAATCACTCAAGATGCTCATTAGGGTTGTTACAGGTGGATTCCTTATTCTATTCTGTTATTACACAGTAGCTTAATAGCAGATGTATTACAGAATGATAGAACATTCTGGATACACTGCAGTGTTTCTTTCTCTTCAAGTTAAGTGGCTTATCTTGCATTAGATTATACTATTAGACAAATGAGATTAAAACTTAATTAAGCAAGTGGAGACAGTCAATTCGATAGGGGGTTGCCATTATAGGGCCAAAACATGCTTGGAGCATTGCGTCTAGCGGTCTTATCGCATCCTCTGTCTCTTTAAAAACGACGAAGCCCACGCCTCGAAAAGCGGCTTGTTCCGGCTTTGCCCCTTTACGTCTTTATCCTTGCCCATAACATGAAAATAGTACCACATACGCACAACCATTATAAACAAGGTTTCGAGGTGAAATTGGATTATATATTATTTTGTACTGCTCGTTTTACCACAAAACACTCTCCTGTTGATCAAGACGCGCCTGCCCAAGGCACGCAGTTCAAAAACTGGAAGCGGAGTGATACAGTAGGCTACACGATCGTTCTCCCCAGTTGTCAAACCGAGGGAGCGTACCTTTGAGCGAACATGTCGCATAGGCTGGGAATGAATACAGAAATTGGAGCAAATAGCAGTAAATTGATGTGCTGAAAGGATATTTTAAATACGGGGTCTATATTATTGGTTTGATTGCTGCGGTTCCATTGCAACTGATGAAGATCTTTTCCGTTTGCTCTCTTGGAGGATAACAATATGATTATTATAGTACTCCGTTACTGTGTCTAAGGTGAGTGACAGAGAGAGGCGCGACTTTCAGCTCGTTGTGCCAATTATGATTTTTAGAGGTGTTGCATGCTGCCAAACCGTTTGTGGCACCCGATGATGGTCGAGTCCATACACAGTTATAGTAGTTGGCAACTGTTCACATTCCTACTTAATATCTGCAGGCAGATAATTTATTATGGGGTACCATTACTACATTTAGGAGCCATGCACGATTTCATCATGATAGATCTATTTCAATTTTTTTTTTTTTTTTGCATATAGGCCTATATACAGTCAGGAAAGGAAACCTACTAAGAACAATTGTCTTCAAAATTAGCATTGTCAAAATGGTCAAAATTGCCATTAGGCCTAGCCTATTATTATATTGGGCTCCTTTGCACAGAGGCATCAGTGTAACAGGTAATGTTAGACAGTGTTACACAAAGAGGCTGTTCAGTGAAGTTGCAAAACAAAATGCACACTCCAAGAATGACTGTGGCACCTACTTCCGTGTACAGTTAGATCTCTCAGGAGTGACATGTGCCAGTGCCACCTACAGCCAACGTAGCGTAGCCTATCTATGCCAGAATGTATACACAAAAGGCATTTCGAAATCAAGGTAAATACATCCTGATGTACAGCCTATAATGTTCCCCAGGCCTAATATCACTAGGCCCGACAATTGTAAAGTTGCACTGCTAGTTGTGTTTTACAGAGTACTGCAGTTATCTTATTTTTGAGATGGTTAATTGAATGGAATATAATACTCTTATATTAACCCTGGGATATGGAATATGAAGTTGTGACACAATGACTGAATAGAAATAAACAGCCAGAGGAAATAAACCATGTTGTTATTCTTCAACACAGGAAGGAGGAAACAAAGTCAAATAACATCCAACGCTATTCGTCACTTGCTTTGTAAACAACAGGTTGTAGACAGTGAAATGCTGATGTGTCCTTTTTCAACAACGCAGAGTTAGAGATTAGAAAAGAAACAACATGGAAATAGTGACATGAGGAGTAAATACACAGTGAATAACAAATAACAGCGAAGAGTAAAAATATCCTGGCTCTATACAGGGAGCACCAGTACTAAGTCAATGTGCAGAGGTATGAGTAATTGAGGTAGATGTGTACATATAGGCAGGTTGGGCTAAAGAAGACAAGGCAACAGGATAGATCATAGACGTGCTTGTTGTTGTTTTTTTCTACAAACACTTTATTTTGAAAAGACCTTGACTGATTCTATTTCTCTGATGACGGGTTCAGAGCAAGGACTAAGCTATGTCATCCAGGGGAATATAGTGT